>NC_140293.1:10831332-10863140 GCF_964030765.1 Micromesistius poutassou | reverse complement strand
AGCTAAGGGTTGGGCGGTAGTTTCTATTTTCATATTGTCCAATCGTGGTTAGATCACCAATATATGATCCAATCGCAAAGGGGAGGGGGGGGGGGGAGGAGGGGGGGGGGATGGGGGGAGGAGTTCCGTCGACTGGTACAGTTAAAAATACGTGAATAAATACTTATGAGTGAACATTTTATTTAAAATATTTTAAATGAAGAAAATATTTTATAGCAATGTCCTCTTTCAAACAACGGCTCCCTTTTAAAAGTCTGTGTGTCTGTGATCGGTGCGGCAATATCACAGCATCGTGTTCCGTGTAACAATATTATCTTCGTCTTTTAATATCACATAGTCCAAATCATATCCATAATGCAGTATGGAGTACGGAGAGGCGGGGTTACAGAACCGTGGGAAAGGGGCGGGGTTACAGAACCGTGGAAAAGAGGCGGGGTTACAGAAACACGGAAAAGAGGCGGGGTTTACAGAAACACGGAAAAGAGGCGGGGTTACAGAAACACGGAAAAGAGGCGGGGTTACAGAACCACAGGAAAAAAAGGCGGGGTTACAGAACTGTGGAAAAGCAAACCGGTTGAACTACACTCAGTCGTCAATCGTGCTGATTGGCGGCGCTAAGCGTGCCGACATTGTCCTCCACCAGAAACATCTGTAAAGGCACGGTCGGGCGCGGATGCTAGAGTCTAAATCTGAGCTCTGACATGCCTCTCATGACAGGGCGCACATTCGGCAAAGCAGGACTCAGGCTTCTGCGGTCAAACCCTTTAAAGTTATATTCTGAGGCGGAGTGCCACATCCGGGCGGGGTCTATGTGCGCTCTGTGCAGAGGGTAAGCTCTAGTGTAAGTGTAAGCTCTGTAAGTTCTGACGGCAGGTTTGTTCAAATCGCCGATTCCCGCTAGTGGGAGTTCTGTTGACATCTTTTCACCGGCCGCTAGTGACGCGCCGAACTGGCCTTTTATTGCATTAATGTCATGGTTTGTATTTTTTCTGTATTGCATTTGCTAAATTCTGTTTTTGTTCTTCAGAAAATATAGTTATAGAGAAATTAAATATATATATATATATATATATATATATACATATATAGTTATATATATATATATATACATATATATATACATATATATATATACATATATATATATATATACACACATATATAGTTATAGTTATATTTATATATATATGTATATGTATATATATATATATAGTTATAAATAAATCTGTACAGAGCAGAGGGTATATACAAGCTGTGTCTCATTTGGGCTCTATGCATGATTTCTTTTTAAGTACAGATCAGTTTAAGTACATTGAGTACAGTATTGAGTATTTTGTCAATCTGCACGTTTTCCCGAAATAGACAAGTCTGGCCGACCGGTGGACGTTCGTACAATCCCCATGCTTCAAACTGCTGGTTTCCAGGTCCCAGACACTTATTGTAAAAGAACAACCTTACTATTTCCATTTCACAAAACAATTAATTCCTACATTTCACCCCGTGTTTGTCTGCCTAGCATCACAAACCCTAAATCGGACAAGCTCCACGAGGGTTTTGCCTTGAGATATATGGTCTGGCTGTGCAAGGATACCTTTTGCCCCTATTAAAATATAACTTTAAAAAACAGCTATTCAAAATGTTCATTTTTATTTGTCTTTATTTTGGATGACTTGTTGGAGATGGAGCCGGTTCTGGATGTACCCAAACACGGACTATTTTTCTATATTGAACGAGTAAGTCAATGTGTTGCCTTCACCCAACCACCACCACCATCTCTATATCTCTCTTTCTCAATCTCCATCATTCAACATGCAGAAACACACCCACCCCCCCCCCCCCCCCCACACACACACACACACACACACACACACGGGTACCAGGCGAAAACCTTATGCTACACTTTCGACCACCACTGCCAGAGAGAGACATCAAACATGTGGATCACCGGTGCGCACGCGTGTTCAAGCTAAAATGTCCCCGCCTCGCCCCCCCCCCCCCCCCACCGTCACACCGCCGTGCGTCCTGTGTTCCCTCCAGAAACCCCCCCCCTGTCAGACCCGCCCAATCATACAAAGAAACAACCGATTGACGGCAACGCAGGAACCCGTCACTGTGTCTCCGCCCCCCGATCCAACGCCCTCCACCTAGCGTCGCGGTTTCGGACCTAACCCTAACCCTCAGTTGAACCCTCGTTGTTTCAACGCCCCACATACAGAGGAGGGGGGGTGGGGGGGGGCGGTTCGCCCGGCCCGGACTAGAAGAGGCTAGTCCGCTGACCGGTCGCGTACTGGACTCTTAAGCACACAAACGACGGACCGAGGGGGGTGGGGGGGAACGGACGGTGCTACATACAGGTGGCGGCCCTTCCAAACAGGGTAGTAGAAGTAGTACTAGCGGCAGAACTTGTTAGTACTGTTGTTTTGTTTGCTTTGTTTGTCCTTTGTGGGGTCCCGTCTCTTGTTCTGTAGCGAGGGGGGGGTCAGGCCCTTTGCCCCGGGCCATGCCGCTGTGTTCCCCCCCCCCCCCCCGGTGAATCAAACCCCCCCACCGATGGCGCTCGGTGTTCAGCGGTTGCCACAAGCACGCCCTGGCCTTTTTGCTCTCGGTCGCTCACATTTTCTTTCCTTTTTTGTTTGGCTTTTTTTGTTGTGTTGTGGTTGGTTGGGGAAAGCTAGCAATGGGATAGGGCTATTTCTTCGGCTGCATACTGTTGTTTTAGTTTTTGTTTTGGGATATATATATATATATATATATATATATATATATATATATATATTCGCAATGAGCAACGTGTGATTTGCGTGAGACGGCAGACTCTGATGGCGGGTTCACAGTCCTGGACTGAATTGAGGACCTGTAGCCTATGGGGGACTGGAACCTCACAGCCTTAAACATAAGAAAACAACAACTGAAAGGGGAAGCTAACTGAATATTAACGCGCAAAAGACATTCAAACACGTTGCTTAGTGTCGACAACGTGTGCCGTGGGGGCCAGTTCACCCTGCCTAGTCGGACCCCTTCCGATAAGTTTTTTCCGGGCTGTTCTGAATGGCAGTCGGGAATGTGTGGATACATTTGCCACAACTACAACAGAGCCGAAGTCCCCGTCTTTGGGCTCAAGTTCCTCTCTTTAGGGCACCTTGATGGGTGAAAACAGCAGCAAAATGGTCTGTTCATAACCTTGTCTATTTTATAAGTGTACACCAGAGGGCGCTATGGATTCTAACGCTTGGATCTCTGGACAGAAAGTATTGTACATGAAGGAACAACACATTGAGAGTCAGACACACAGTATTTAGAAGGTCAACTGTAAATTTCTAAGTGTTAGAAAAACACAATATTTGTAAATATTACGTTTCTTGTTTGTTTTCTGATGGAATGAATGGAAAACTTACTTTGTGACAACAGAAGGCAACAGGGGCAGATGCAAAAATGGAAACCATCTTGAAATCCTGGTGAAGTGAAATGACCACATGATGGAATCGAAAGATATATATATAATCCGCATGACTTTGAAAGCATTTGTTGTGTCGTATTGCGCTCAGTACATGATAAGTAGGCCTAAAAGTAGCAGACATTTGACCTTCATTGCTCCGGCATCATATAATACCTCCCCTGTAATACATCGGTGGGCATATGTGTCTGCTGAGTGTGGGCCAACGCAGGTCACATCACACCATATGTTTACCTTTCACCTGCTTGGTTTACATGTACTCCTTGTGTCAAAAACAGCAATTTTTTTAATTTTTAAATCAATCAATTGTAAACTTTAAACTTTTCTACTTCAATGCTGTGTGGGTAGATGGTGTTTCTGAGTTCATATGACATTGTAGCGAAGTCGATGAATGAGTTACGATTAGCTTTTCACGGAGAAACGAAGCGACCGGTTCCATTGCCGTTGTTGTTCATCTGTTGCGTCTTTTACAATGTTGTCCTGTTCCTTGCGTTTTCATTTTATTTAATCAGCCCTCATCAAATATGCACATTTCCAGGTTAATGACACAGTCTACACACACACGCACACACACACACACACACACACACACACACACACACACACAAACCTTGAGCTGGATATCAAATTGGTTACCATGGGTTTGCAAATCTGCTCTTGTTGTCTTGTTTTTACATTCTTGAGGAGAAGATAATGCTAAATAATGAAACAAAAAAAAACATTTAAAAAAAGATATGAAAGTAAATCTATATAAAGAAATAAGGTGATGATATTTCTGTTTACTTTAGAAGTTATTACACACTGTATGCTGTGATTCTGACCAGGAAAAACAATAAATACATTCATAGCCACTGTGGGATTATTATTTCTTTTGTCAAACTGAAAATATAAATCGCACACACTTGATGCACAAATTGCATTAATTAGACAGTTGAACCACATGTGGCGTGACTTTGTCGTTTTGGAAACGTCCCAATCTGGTGTGAACGTTGTGTGTCAATCTAAAACGAGGACGGGTCATGGCTGCATGGTGGAGCTCAGTCAGTGGTTGATGAGGAGCAGAGGTTGAGCCCTTTGGACACTAATCTACACAACATCTGGATTCAGGGCGATTTCAACAGGGCCACCCATGGAAGAAGTCCTTACCAGAAACAACGGGGTATTATATGGCAATATAAGAGGATCTGCACAACGATATTTGTCTGTAGCCTTATAGTTGTGAAGAAATGTTTTGCAATTTGACAAATTAATCCTGGTCATAGTAATGTAACCCAGCATTATGAGTTGCCTCCGTTCTCCTGAAGATGAGAAATAACAACGCAGAGGTTTTATAGTCTGAACCAAAATGGCAACTTTATTACTGTTCAACTACTACGATATTTTCTCAGTTTTCATCTTTCACAATAAAAGCCCCCGGAATCTCAATAAAATAGCTTACATGCATCCCCTCCCCCAAAACTAAACGTCCTTGTTTAAAAAACGTAACAGGATCAACGCTACCAATGTATAATCTGTTAATAATGTATAATCTGTATAAAAATATATGAAAAAAAAAAATTAAAAATATATATATTAAAGAAATATATAAAAAATACATAAAAAATATATGACATTTAAAAAAATAAGTGGGGAGAAAGAAAGAACTGCAGATTGAAAAAATAAACTCCCAGGTGAAAAAAAGAACAGTACGGTGAAAGAAATGAAAGAATGGAATGGAAAGAATGCTGTATTTTTCGACATGTAGCTAACGATTAGCCAGCTTGCTAAAATGTCCCAGTAGAGGACATACTACTCAGTATATTTCTGTCTCGACGTCCTTCTGGCACAGGTCAACCTCTTCACCTGTCCTTCGCCGCGTTCACACTACATCCGTCCGTCAACAGATTGACGTATCCATGTGTTTTCCCGGGTTGTATCACAAAGGCGATTTCATTGGACATGCGTGTACTTGCGTATAATTGCATAACGCGATCTGTTTGGCCGACGGATCCGTCGCTGCCTGAAAAGTTGAACATTTCTCAACTTTTTGACGCAGGCGACGGAGCCGACAGACCCACAATGCATTGCGAGAGTGCCCCATGCAAAGTCAACTAGTGTGAACGGGGCATTTCACGTACTTAAAAAACATCTCTAGAGCCTGATGCTGACTTGATTTGTTTATATTCCAGGGTTAGATCAAAGTAGAACTCAATGAATCGCTCCATGTCGTTCCGTGGTTTTCCTGTCAAACTAAACTATTGTTTTTAAGTATATCTCGCAGAACATTTGGGCTTTTTTTTTCCACCCCCAGGTTTCTTTTTCTTTTGTGCCCATGAACACTCTGACTGGAAACACCGTCAGAAAAAAAGGGCAGCACCCAGCATACAGAAAACAACTAGAAAACAAGAAATTGTATGAAAACATGATGGTAACGGTTTGCAGTGAACATACATAAGAAAACACATTTCAACAAAGTCTAAGACCATTGACAAGCTGTTTGAATCCTATAACCATTGGATCCTATCCGCTGACCATAATGACAAAGTTCTGAAAACAAACTGGCCGTCTCATCATCCTTCCAGAACGACCCAGTCTGTTGTGGCTCGCTGTTGGCTGAACCGACGCTGTGACCCCTCGTCCCGCAGGGAGGAAGCATGAAGAGGAGAAGCCCTAAGGAGCCCTGAGTCCACTCATGAACGAGCAGGCCTCGACAGTCCACCGTACTGGACCAGCTGCTCCTCTCCATTACAGTCAAAAGGATGGCCGATAGGACAGGTGGGGCTGCGATGAAACGCTGTGCCGTAAAAAGTTTATTTCAAGCACAGCATTGTTTGTTTTTTAATGTTAACAGTGGTTTCTTTGTGTTCAGGACTTCAATGCCACATGCCACTGGTGATGGTTAGGTTAATGCTTGTTTATTTTGATCAAGTTGAGTAAGAGCTCCAAGCTCTTTAAATTCCCACGACAGAGGACTCTGTGATGTGATGTGATGAGAATTTACAATTACATTCAGGGCATTTAGCTTTTATCCAAAGCGACTTACAATAAGTACATTTGTCAAAAGAAAGAGAAACAACAATATATCGCTGCCGGTACAGTAAGGATGTTCATAGAAATAAGTGCCAAGCGCCTACAATTATAAGGATAACCCCGAATACAACAAAGATAGCTAGGATAAGATGCTACACAATGCTACTGTTTTATGTGCCAGGACGGACAACATACAATAAGTGCGTAAGAGGGGTGGGTGGGGGGGGTAAGGGGAGTAGGCTATGCAGAGTCTAGGCGAACTCTGAATAAGTGAGTCTTGAGTCTATTGCGGAAGCTGGTGAGCGACTCTGCGGTCCTGACATCGGCAGGGAGCTCGTTCCACCACTCAGGAAAAACCAAGAAGAGTTGAGGCTTTGATGATGGACCTTTGCTTTGCTCTTAGCGATGACGGCACCAGGCGTCCAGCTGAGGTAGTGAGAGCAGAGCGCTCAAGCCGGGGTGTGTGGTCCGACCAGCGCTTGGAGGGTAGTTCCATTGACTACCTTGTAGGCCAGTGCCATCATCTTGAATCTGAGGTGAGCTATACCTCAAGGTATACCTCAATGGAGGATGAAGCTACTCTGCCCCGCCTCACACACCTGGCAACAAGCGCGCTCTGCCCTCAAGCGTTCTATCAGAGGGTATTTTCAAAGACGAGAAACACCGTTAATCAGGAGAGGTCTGGGCGCTATACCATAAAGGCACAGCCCTAATCGCAGAGACCCAGGATCGAATCCGGCCTGGGTCATTTACTGCATGTCCTCCCCTCTGTCTTCCACACTTTCATCTCTATCTCTCTCTATAATAAAGCTGGAAAAAAAACAAAAATAAATCTTTAAAAAAAAGGAGAGGTCTTGGCTTCTGCCCGGAGAAGGGAGATCTTTCTGATCTTTCTTCCGAAGAACTGACGCCAGCCTAGCTGCTCTGTGCCACTTTGTCTTTTCTTTCACTGTACGTTATTTATAATATTCTCATTCGTCCTCCCTTTTTTGTGCTCAAAAGTATGTAAGTTATTTACTTTTTTTTTTGCTGAATAACTACTACTGAAGATCGTTTTTTTGTCATGAGAAAAATAAAAGGAATTTCGTTATGTACTTGATTTGTTTGCTTTTTCTTCTTAAGACCTGAGACCTGAGATACCAGATCAAAAAGCAGCATCGGTATGAGTGGTAGTATCATTAAAACGAATGATACCCATCCCTACCTAAGGCCCAGGAGGATGTGTGTGATCAGAGGAATAGTTGTAGTCAGTGAACATTGCTGCTCATGCTCCACTGTGTGTCTGGAGGGCCCCTTGGCTTTAAAAGGGGAGTCAGCAGGTGGTCTAAGTTGTTGATTAGTAATTTCCCATTTTGCTTTTATTCTTGCTTCCCTGAGCTTCAAATAAACAGAGCCAGCCTCTTCATGTTTTCGAATTCCTCAGACGCAACCACGGGGAATTACGTCCAAGAAATTGTGCTGTGGGTCGAGGCTAGGACGTTTTATGACGATTTAAAGATGGAAGGTGGAAAAGTAGATAGAAAGGACGAACAGATAGACAGTATAGTGACAGGTTGATTTGATAATTATGTTTAAGGTCTGAGAACAACACTGCCTATGGCATGGTCACAAATTAAGTTGAAGGAGAAGCAACCATTCAAAGCCAAGGGAGGTGGGTGATATCAACTGTGGCTTTGCATACGGCCGATATGCATACGCGGCCGGCAGGGCCAGGCAGACAGTGGACACACAATGCTGCGTAGAACACGAGTATAGTATCGGCCTCGTGGTATCTGCTCCCTGGCTGGTGGACTCCCGACCGAGGGGAATAAGGAAAAGACCCCGTGGGGAAGAAAGGAAGCAGCACTCCCTGGCAGTAGAAGTGCTGCTCCGGAGCCACCGTGGGAATGCGGCTGTCCAAAGCCTTCTGTCTTCTGTCCCTCCCCCTGCTGCTGGTGGGGACCAGCCTGA
Organism: Micromesistius poutassou; assembly: GCF_964030765.1. Taxonomy (NCBI): domain Eukaryota; kingdom Metazoa; phylum Chordata; class Actinopteri; order Gadiformes; family Gadidae; genus Micromesistius; species Micromesistius poutassou. The sequence goes on along the minus strand of NC_140293.1, from coordinate 10,854,727 downwards.
CGGCGGCCAGCGTGTTGGCCAGCTTCCGGGACTGCAGCCACTTCTTCCACAAGCGCACTCCGCCGGTGGGCCTCCGCGGCGCCGGCCTGAGGTGCATCTGCCAGCGTTTCGGGGACCAGGCGCGCTACGCCACCCTGTACGACGGCGGCCGCCGCCTGGCGCTCTACTCCGCCTACGTCTTCAAGAAGTCGGACGGACAGGGCCGGGCGGCCGCGCCGTGGATGTATGAGCCGCAGGTATGCAAAGCGGCGCCGCCGCGTTCCAGGGACACGGGTTCCTCGGGCCTCCCGACGGTGTCTTCGTGAATGTAGGAGGAAAAAAAAAAGTCTAAAGCCGGGGGGGGGAAAACTGAGTGTGTAGCAGTGGTCCCCTGACGTTCGTTTGTCAGGGGAAGGCACTTATTGTATGTCGTATGTCCTGGCACTTAATGTACGCACATAATAGTATGTTGTACCTCCCGGCACTTTAAAAATGAAAAATGTAAAAGTTAGTAGTTGTTGTGTACCATCTTATCCTAGCTATCTTTGTTGTATACGGGGAATGGGTTAACCTAGTGATGGTTAGTGCTTTGCACTTGGTTCTATGAACATCCTTACTGTACCGACAGAGATACACCGTTTCTCCTTCTTCTGACAAATGTACTCATCGTAAGTCACTTTGGATAAAAGGCGTCTGCAAAATGCACAAAATGCAAACGTGAACGTGAATTCATCCCCAAACAGTTGGTCTCAGAGGACGGCGGCGACAACATGAGAGAGCTCCCCCTGGACGAGGACGCGGCGGCGGCGCTGGAGGAGAGCCAGGCCGTGCTGGAGGACTACACGGACGCGGTGGGCTACGAGAGGGGTCCCCTGAACCCCGACCAGCACCAGGCAGACACCGACGACAAGTCCTCCACCTACACGCTGACCAACGTGGTGCCGCAAGCCACCGCCTTCCTGGACGCCTGCTGGAACCCTTACCTGGACGCCGTCCGCCGCCGCCTCAACAACTTCTGCCACGGGAGCTCCTACGTGGTCACCGGGGCGACCGTGTCGGGGTCGGCGCTGCGGCGGGAGAAGAGGGAGCGCGTGGCCATCCCCAAACACCTGTGGCTGGCGTACTGCTGCCCGTGGTTTGACCGCAACTCGCCGCACGAGGTCCGCTTCATGTTCCCCAGCTACGGGAGCTACGCGCTGAACCAGGCGACGGGACACGAGGTGGCCGAGGTCCCCGTCAAGGACCTGGAGAGCTTCCTGACGCGCCAGGCCGACGTGGGCCGAGACCTGGCCGTGTTCCCCAAGGGCTGCGTCGCCGAAGACCTCTTCAGACGCGGGAAAAGGCAGAATCCATGAGCCTGATAGACGTCGGTCAAGATACTGTATATGGGATGAGATGGGAGCAGTGTATATATTTATTGTGTATATGGTAGGCCTGGGCGATACGGCTGAAAGCCATAACACGTTATAACTTGATCATATTGATCGATATCAATAACTATTGATAATTGTAATGACCTAAAAAGACTAGGAATTACCATGCTGGATTTAAACACTTGTGTTTAACACTTAATATGACCTTCCACTGTTCTTCATTGATAAATACTCCAATCTCGATACAACAATGAAAAACACTCAAATATTGTCAATAAGTATGGAACTGTGTTTGTGTAACAAACCCAGCTGCTAGATTCGGTGGTCCAGTCTCTTATCAATATATAATGAACATGTTTTATATTGATATTGATCAAAAGTCTATCACGATACGATCATTTATTGATTTATTGACCAGGCCTAATATATGGTGTATATAATGGACTTTATACAGGACAAGAGGTCAAGTGCTGAAGATGAAAATAAATCAACATAAATCAACATTTTAAATCAGTCATTTTAACGTTTTAAAGTGGACACATTCACATTCTTCCATTTTCTTTCATCGTTTCAATAATTCAGCTGTTACTGATTTTATGTTTCATTAAGTATATAGCATTGTGTTGTATGCAAACATGATGGGCTTTTAAATGTGATTCAAATACTTGACATGCAGTGATTCATTTTAGTTTGTTGTATTCACCACTTTTCTATTGTCATTATTCCCATTCCCATTTTTTAAGTGAAGCCTTGTGACTTGAACGATGCTATTCCAATAATGATAATAAAAGCATGCATAATGATTAATTCAATTCATTACTTAATCCACTAACTAGGGGTCAGTTGATAAAAACACGATTCTGCAGCAGTCATCTCTTCCTGCTCTGATTCAGGCATAGAAAGATATGCACCATGAGTGACTTTTCTATGCAGAGTGATGTCCAAAGATCCATTTCATCTCAGAGCCAGGCCTAATCTTTATTAGCCCAACCTCCTGCTGCTGTAGCTGGGCAGAAATGGGCAGTATATCCTTTTGGCTTTAATAGGCATTTTCGTGGATCGTCTGATGTGTTCACTGCTCACATTTATATGCTTTGAAATTTGAAATGTGCTCACAAAATAAAGCAGCAAGTGGTCTTTACCCTAACCATGTAGATAATTAAGGAAAGGAGAATCGAGGTGTTTAGGGCAGAAGTCTTTGGTTTGTAGGTGGTTGTGACGCTGACCTGATTTTGACCACACTCGCCATTGGACAGACCACTGACACAGCCCTTCCCTTAACCACTAACCCAAATGTTCTCGGCCTCTGGACTACCTTGAACCATTCACCATTTCGCCTTGACCTTCTCTCTTCACCCCTTGAGCCCTTGACATCCCCTCTTCAACCCCTTCACTGCCTCTCCTTGACCCCTCTCAGGCCCAAAGCTTCTAACCCCAACGCGAGATTATCACTGTGGCAACTCTTGATAACACCAGTCTTTGTAATGAATACATGCCATTGCATAAATAAACTCTATAAACTCTGCAATTACTGACTGAAGAACATGGTATTAATGTAAGAGTATTGGCTATAGATAATAATATGCAGACCTCCTTTCAACAAACAAATTATTGATTAATTGCATGATGTCATACACAATTAAAACATTGCTACAAAACTATGCAACCCAACAGCATTGAGTGGCACTGGCCTCAGCATGCCACCTTCCTTTGTGCTGGACGAACATGTCAAGTTCAAGCACTTAGGTGTTAGTGGGTTGTATTACGACCATAGTTACCGCTAAGGTAACTATGGTTACCTGCCCAAAAGTTCCTAACGTGGTAACTACAAAACCCTAAAATGAAAAATAAAAAAGGTGTTTGTTCTATAAATACATTTTACCTCGTGGAATTTATGTGCAGCGTAAACTCGATGCTCAGAGGGACGTTTATGACGACGATACCTTCCCCTGTTTTACATCAACGCGGGACTGTAGCATTTTGCAATTTGCATCCTCACAGGTGTACCTGCACTCGAGTGGCCGGTGGGCCGGGTGGCTGTAAAGGTGCACGAGGAGTACGTCGGTTTGCATATCAACCTCCCGATTAGAGAACAGCTCATGGAGCGGCCGCGTTCGCTCGCGAGTTGAGCCATCGGACCCCGCGGTTACGACACGAAGGACCTCACCAAGTAGTCAACAGGAGGAATCTACACATTCACTTCCCTGAGGTGCATTAGAACATTGTTGTTTTTTCCCTGGAGGCCTCTCTCTCCTGCCTGTTTCTCTGAAGTACACCACCGTGCCGCGACTCCCGACTCACGGTCAAAATGATATCTCGGACGCAGGCGGTCCTCCTGTGGGTCGCCGCGGTCAGCGGAGTGGCCCTGGCGACGGTGGAGCGGGAGCTGTCCCCGGAGTGCAGGAAGTTCCTGTACCTGGGGACGCCGCCGACGGGCCTGGAGCGCCGCTCCCTGAGGAACATCTGCCAGCGGTACAACAGGAAGGCTCGCTACGTGACGCTGTACGACACGGAGGGACACATCCCCGTCTACGCCGCCTACACCTTCAAGCGCTCCGAGGGCAACAGCCACAACGACGTGCCCTGGATGTACGAGCCTCAGGTAGGAACCGCTGAGGGGAACAGATGACCGGCGTTTAGGTCGCGATTCTCCTTCTTAAAGAGTGTCTTTTTGTGGTGGTTCACCGGGTAGAGAGCGTAACCATTAACGGCCAATTCTTACCACAGCGACCCGGGACCGATTCCTGCCTGTGGTCTTGCTGGTCTTGTCTGCATGTCTTCCCCTCTCTCTCTCTCTCTCCCATACATTCCTGTCTCACTCCCTCCACAATTAAAAGGATAAACAAATAAAATCTTTGTGTGTTGAGAAAGAACGGGAAGAAACATTCCGGTTTCATCTACTTTCCCGTCGGTGTCAGTGTCTCATTTAGGTCGGATTCCGTCCACCGCCTCCTGTGTTGATCCCTTCCCTTTCCCCCCTCTCCCCAAACCCCCCCCCCCTCACTCCTCTTTCCCCCCTGTCGTCCCACCCAAGCTCTCGTTGCTGTCCGACACCGGCGAGATGCAGCCCTTCCCGCGCGGCTACTCGCCCATGAACTTCGAGGACGCGCAGGCCGTGCTGGAGGACTACACCAACGCCATCCTGTACGAGCGGGGCACGCTGAACCCCAACGCGCACCAGGCCCAGCCCGACGACAAGGCGGCCACCTACACCCTGACCAACGCGGTGCCCCAGACCTGGGAGTTCAGCGCCCAGGCTTGGAAGCCCCAGGAGCAGGTGATCCGGAGGCGGCTCAACAACTACTGCCACGGCACCGCCTACGTGGTGACGGGCGTGATCACGTCCGGCAGGATGATCCGCCGGAACAACATCAACCGCGTGGCGGTGCCGGCGTACATGTGGTCGGCGTACTGCTGCGTCGACTACGACCGCAACGCGCCCTTCGACGAGCGCTACCGCTTCCCCGTGTACGGCCACTACGGCCTCAACGACCGCGAGGGCGGCGAGGTGGTGGAGCTCTCCGTCCAGAAGCTGGAGGAGTTCATCAAGAAGATGACCTTTGTGGAGAAGAACTTTCAGATCTTCACGGACGGCTGCGTCGCGCCGTCCCTACAGCCGGCTGAAAGTTAAAAGCCCGCGCTGTCCTTCAACAATGTCGCCTTTAGTGGGGAAAAAAATAATCAAATGCTTGATTTCTAGACATTAATAAATTCTCTTCTGGCTGTTTTGAAACTTTTCTGACTTGTTTTTTTTTTTGTATGGAGATGCTGTGAAGTGACACATAGGCCTACTGCTGTGAACATTTAAGAATGTTCAAATAGTTAAAGTAGATGACAGCTGGCCTGTAAGGGAAATAATTTATTTGGTCTACCCATATTGCTGAGACAGATCTACCTTTACACGGACTGGGATAAAGGCCTAATGGCACAGTTTGGGTATTGGGCATCAGGGAGTTAGGGAACCTTTATTATAAGCCAATGTGCTTTCACATCACAGTTATACACACACACACACACACACACACACACACACACACACACACACGGACACACACACACACACACACAACCCACGCTTCTGCCTCCCCATTCAAGTGCGCTTATATAGCTATATACCTAACATTATCTTCGGCTGCTTTTCAACACCGATAACATTCACTACTTTTGACTGATAGGACACATAAAGTTGCCGCACTTTGCATATATGGAAACGAATTGAAAGCGGGTTTCACGTTGATACCAGATAAATAAAGTGATGCCTGAGTTTCTGCCTGATGTGGTTCGTCATTGTAGACTTAATGACGTGTAATATAAGTGTGTTAAAACTTAAATTACACGCCCCCCCCCCCCCCCCCCCCTTCGTTGAGTACTACGTTGGTTTGCATAGCGATCTCCCGATTAGAGAACGCCTTGTGCAGTGGTTGCGTTCGCTCGCGAGTTGAGCCATCGAACCCCATGGTAAGACACGAACAAAAGTAAACTCTGTGGTCGTGATGCCTGTAACAGAGTGCGGTGCCTGCGCGCTTCACTCGCCAGCCGTCGACCACCTGCTGCGCGTCTTGCTGCTGCTGCTGCTTCTGCAGGGGGGGCGGGCGGCGGTGGTGGGGGACTTCAACCAGGTTCAGCATTGCAAGGACTTCCTCTACATGGGCACCCCACCCCGCGGCTACCTCAGCTCGGACTCATTCAAGAACATCTGCCAGCAGTACGAGGATCAGCCCCGCTACGTCACTCTCTATGATTCCCGCAGACACATCCCCATCTATTCGGCGTACACCTTCAAGAAGTCCGACGGGGAGAAGACGGTGGACTTTCCGTGGATGTTTGAGCCTCAGGTGACCCCTCAGCGCTGGAGTCGAGGGGAGAGCACTCTCGTGTGTTTTGTGGGGGGTTTGCTGGCAGTGTTTTCGGTTTGGTTGGATTTCGTTAAATGGGTTATTCAACTTTGACAGTGTTACCACATCAGGCAAAGCAAATAGCCTGCTCATCGCAAATACACCACGTACAGATTTGGCAAAGACATAACTCAGCAAAGAACTTGAAAATCAAGATAAGAACATTTGATTACAACAGTGTTTTCTGTTTTTGTTTTTATAAGAGTTTGAGGGAATTCCTCTTAAAGGTATGTAACTGATACCGAGAGTTTGAAATGGGTACTGCAGTCCAAATGCAAAACTTTGGAGAATTGTCTCTAACTGGCCCCTCTCCCAAGACTAGATGCTCACACAGGTTGCATGGAGGAGACAGGAGCCGAGGGCAACAATATATTATGAGATGAGCACAGGCCCCCCCCTCCCTCTCAGACAGATTTCCAGCAGTTCTGGCCCATTGTGGGAGCGATGACAAAGAGGTGTGCCCTATGGGAGCAACCTTGAGGCCTCCCTCTGAGCTCCACGCTTCTTTGCTCTGATTGGTTGTATGTCTAATCTGGTCCAGAAGTATTTAGGTCTGCGTTTGCTGATAACCCTGACCCTCCAGACTATTACCTATTTGAAAATTGGTCTGGCGATGTCAGGCTAGCAATCTGGGGTACTGAATCATAACAAAAACACCTCATGCAGACATAAATAAATTGCTGAAATTACTATCCCCCGACAAGCACTCACCGATTTGTATATACCTTCTCAGTGGAGTCTTGTGATTGGTTCGCTCGCTCTACGTGAAAGAATGTTACCTAACCCTTAGTCTAACCCTTTACAGGCCTCTACCGGCAATCCACTGCTTTCATTCATTTCACAGCCACACAGGAAGTGATCCGGAAATGTTATTACGTCTTGAGCAGGCAAATTGCCGGTGGCGATTACCTCGACCCCTGTTCCCATTTACACACGACCCCTATCACACAATGTTGCCGCAAGCAATGCATATATATATATAATTATTTATTATTACCTTTGTAGGTGATGTCTGCTGATACTAGCCATTGGCAAAGGCAAAAATACCATAAAGAAAGAAATGCGAAGGGAGAGTCTGCTAACCTTGTCTGGGAAGACAACTAACTCCCGTATTCTTATGCATTATGTGTGTTTCGCTTTCCATTTGCTTCCCATGCTGTGATGTCTCCCCGCCCCCCCTCCCCCCCCCCCCCAGCTGGCTTCAGACAAGGGCAGCAGCAACATGGAGCCCTTCGGCCGGTCCTCCCCCCCCTACAGCCCTCCGGACCTGGAGGACGGCCAGGCCGTGCTGGAGGACTACGCCGACGCCGTGGGCTACGAGCGCGGCCAGCTGAACCCCGACGGCCACCAGGCGGACCCCTCGGACAAGGCCTCCACCTACACCCTCACCAACGTGGTCCCCCGGGGCAGGGCGTCGGCGGGGCCCTGGGCGCGCCACCAGCGGCTCGTCCGCCAGCGGCTCAACAACTTCTGCGGCGGACGGGCCTTCGTGGTGACGGGGGTGACCACGGCGGGCGGCGCCGTCCGCAGGGGGCGCGCCGACCGCGTGGCCGTGCCCGACCACCTGTGGTCGGCCTACTGCTGTGTCGACTTCGACCGCAACGCGCCGTACGTTGAGCGCTACAAATTCCCGGCGTTCGCGGCGTACGGCCCCAACGACCGGGCCAGCGGCGGCGACAGCAACCAGGTGGTGGAGGTGCCGCTGAAGAGCCTGGAGAGGTTCCTCGGAGGCAGGATGACGCTCAACCACAACTTCCAGATCTTCTACAACGACTGCGTGTCGGGCGGCTAGCACCACACCGTCGTGACTCCATGCATACAGGCCCGTTTGACTTTATCGTTTTTAATGGGCGTTGGAATCAATAAAAAAAAAAGGAGGCATTTAACATTACCAAGGAGTGTATCTGAGTAGTCATTATACAGAACGGGCACCCTGCCTTCAATAAGAATTGAAGAATAAAATAATTGTCACATATGGTTAACATCATAGATTGACACAACATATAAGATACTATGGGGTTCCACCATATATTTATACACCTTAGTGATCTCTCTCTCTCACACACACACACACACACACGTTTAAAATTCATATTTATTTTGTTCTAAAGTAATATAACAAGAGAGTCAATACTTCCAGGAGACGTATTTGTTAAGTTACTTAAACCTGAAACCTGAACATCTGTGCGTTTCAGCAGTGCAAGCAGGTCAATAATTATCTTGCCCACACGATGGCGCCGTTTCTCCTCTACTGCGAGCTTGCGAGTTAGTGAGCCCCGGTGAGTGGTAGACATAGATTATAAAAAGAGCATTGGTCCAGGGACGACACTTTAATCCACCGCACCCACCCGTGCGTTTGCAACTCAGTTTTGTCTACTGTCTTTCCGTAGTAGTGCGGGTCAACAACCAAAACACTACTCCCATGCTCCCCGCTACACACTCCCAGTATCCCTTTGGACGAGTTGTCCCTGTCCCCTCCCATCATCACCGGGCACCCGTGCGTCTCAAAGTGCCGACGGAGCTCCGGAACGGCCACCTCCTCCAGCTCCGCGCCTCCACCCCGCACATGCACCACCCTGCACGGCACGTCGTAGAAGTAGTCGAGGACGAGCGACGCTTCAAACGTCCCGATCCATCCCCGGGACCCCCTAAACGAGTCCTCTTTATCGCCCATGGAGACCAGGGCGTGCTGGATGTCCGGGAGGCTTGGAGGGGGTCGACCTGACTGCCGGTTGAAGCGCAGCCAGGAGGCCATGGTCTGCACGGTGCGGTAGCCGCATCCCCAGCCCCTGTCGTCCTGGCCGTCACAGCCGTAGTGGTAGTAGAGGTAGTCTCCGCTCACCGTGGCGCACCGGCTCGAGTCCGGCGCGTCGAGCCCGGAGTGGACCCGTCTCAGGAGGGACTCGGACCCGTTAGTCAAACCCCCCGGGTTGTGATCTGTCCCCCAGGCGATCGCTGTGGTGTTATTCATCTCGGTCAACCTTTAAGTCCACACGACCACAGTGAGTGACGTTTGTCGACATAAGTTGAACTGCGTGGTGTTGCTTTGTTATTAGTCCGTGTGGGAAACCTCGCACCGATGTTCCGGTTCTGTGAACGTCTTCTACATGGTTTTGTGTCGCTCATGTTGCCTGATGAGGACACCTGCTGAGCGCATGCATTTCATGAACTGGGATGTCTTTTTTTCTCCACCGAAACAGCGATGTCGACCTATTTTCCATGTATGATAGTTTTGCGATTTGTGCAGGGTGGTTTGTTTGGAGACCACCAAAGTGATCCGCAAGTAGGACAATACGCTGGACTCGAGATCAAATGTGAAGAAACCAAGATGCGGATATCGGCCAGACGAGAGTTTTTCAACGTGTCTTCAACTGGGCGACGGGGACTGGACCCGGACCCGGTCACGAGTCTGAGATGGTCATCTAGGCTGGACTTCAGGAGTGCGGGACCGAGTCCACAGTAAGAACCGAATATAATTGTATTATTATTTTATTTATATATAGCCTATATATATGTTTTAATTATTATTATTATTATTTTTAAAGGTGTCATTACATCGTTTTTTCATTAATTTTGCGGTAGTCACTAGTAGCAATGAATGCCCTGTGAATCGGTTTTGGTGAAGAAAAAAAAAAAAAAGCTCTGTTACTCATGTTTCACGCTGTTCTAGTGGAGGAGGTGGGCGGGGAGGAACGACATGATTTAGGCTCTTATTCATGAATATTCATGACATGCAAATGTATCGATTCTGATTGGCCATCACAGTAATAAAACCAATTAAACTTCCAGAGAGACACTCACAGACAGGGAGAAGGAGAGAGAGGCACAGTCTGAAACGCAAGTATGAAACGCGAAACGCAAGTAGCTTTGTTGGGGGCGGATCTCTGGCGCAGTTGCTATTATACCGGCCGATAAATTACTCTTGCGCCCGGCGCAAATCTTCACTTAGAGCCAGCACATTTGAACTTGACGAGTTGATATTTTGACAGTGCGTTTGCAGTCTCTGCTGAGACAGATGCATGACCACATGAATTTCAAACTTAAAATGGCTCCGTTTATAGAGTTTTATTCTAGAAACACTGAGTGGTCATGTAGGCCTAGGCCTAAATTTCGGCAAAGAGAACTTAACACATACCTGATGCGGTCCTGTGGCTGCAACTGTGGGTCTATTTAATGATATGCGGCAATACATTAACAAACATCGTTTGTTACCAGTATTCTATACATAATCATTATTGACTTTTGTCAATAAGGTTCATAATTATCATTTACCCTAAAACAAGATTTTGTTTTGGAAGGCTGGGATATACTTTGATCGAGTTTATTATTGTTATTATTATAATTTTAACGCATGGCATTAGCCTGCTAGGCCTACAGTGTTCATTCATGCAAATGTTTCCATAACCCACATGCTATTTCTTTGCAGTTTCACTCATATGAACAATCTTTGACATCATAATATTTAAATCAGGCTTCTAATCGTTTGCATGTTTATGCTGTGTATAGCCTATGTGTGTGTAAGCTTATGTTGCAGTTCCAACCTGCCATGGCACGTCAAAAATAGCAACACCAACTGCGCTATCCGCTATAGTGCATTTAGACCAGGCATTTGCCGGTGTCACACCTGTCAGTGGCGCAATTGCTTTTAAGATCAGTAAAATAGCACCATGTATCATTTGAGCCGGAACACATCTCTGCTTTTCGCCGGCATGCCTCTCCGGGGCGCAAGTGTAGTGGCCCGAGTTTGCTGCAGGGGGAAATCAGCTTTAAGCCGGGTGAAAAATAGCAACGAGTGTGTCGGTGTAGAAAGTCAATTGCGCTGGGGGGGGGGGGGGGGGAGGGGGGGAGAGGGAGAGAGGGAGAGGGAGGGAGAGAGAGAGAGAGAGAGAGAGAGAGAGAGAGGGAGAGGGAGAGGGAGAGGGAGAGAGAGAGAGAGAGAGAGAGAGAGAGAGAGAGAGAGAGAGAGAGAGAGAGAGAACAAACCACTGGGCTCCTTTGGGGTTTCTGGTTGATTGAATACAGAAAGAAGAGCCGCCTCGGGGCACCATGCTGGGCCGGGGCTGAGCTCCCGGACTCCCGCGGTTCATTTTATTAAAAAAAAAAAATTAAAACATTTTATTGGGTGCCGTTTTGTAAACTTTTGCTGCCTAATAACGTGCGTCACTTATTAATATGTATAATTCGAATTTGATAAACCAGGTGGACGGGCGATTGGCGTATCTATTACAACCGTCTGCCGCTTTGTCCTGCGGTTCTCTCCACCGCTAGGGGCAGTCTGGTGGTCAACAGTGTCACGACTGCGACGACATACCCGTTGATTGCCATTACACGAGGTGAGGCAGATTCCCCATCTGGTGACAGGTTGCAGTTGTTCAACCAATTGTGGGAGGCTGATGATGTCGGGCGACTTCCGCCGGTCTCCAATATATCGCCCTTCTTCAACACCGATGTATTCAGAAAGCAGACGGCGAGTGGACAGCCGTTGACCCCCAGCTGGCTGCCCACGACCGCCACGACCAGCGCCTACGGACTGCTGCACTTTTCCCTTCGCACCATGACAGGTTACTAGGACTTATTTAGGACTTATGGCCGATATAGGTCACTGGGAACACTGGTTCATATTCCAGAGCAGGGAAAGAGAGCAATACATTTCTATTTCACAACGTTATTCATTTATTTTACAAACTGAAATAATAATAATTAATTTCCATTTTCAGTGTTCTTTTTATTGTGAATATACGATATAGGCTACATATCCACAAAAAAAAACATTTTCTCATGCATTTTTCATTTTCCATTTTACACCTACAGATTGTTTTGGAACAAATGTTATTCGTAAAAAATAAATAAGAAAGTAATTTAGCATTAAGGACATAATTCCAGAGAACTCTCAACCCTGTCAAATGTGTCAACAACAGCAACAGCAGACCCCCAGTAGGCCTATGATAACCTCCGTGTCTGTGTCGTGGACTCAGGCCTCACCGCTCCACGCAGTTCCACCACCTACCAGCAGGGGGCGTCGTTGTTCCTCGAAGCACAACGTGGAGGCCCCGCAACACACACGTCTCTCAGGGTGTACGTCGACCACTGTGTTGCGTCATCCAGCCCCGACCCCCTTGAATCCCCCCGGCTACAAACTCATCACTAATCGCGGGTCAGTGGAAGTAGATCAAACGTTAGTTATCCCCGGCGGGGGGGGAGGAAGAACACACTAGTGCCAGCTTCACTTTTGTGAAGGCTGACTGGTTGTTTGCTCAAAGGACCCCCTGAACCTCTCCGTTCTGCACCGGGGGGGGGGGGGGGGGGGTACATTCCTGAGGCTGAAGGAGACGTCCCATCTGCTCATCATAGAGGGGTGGGGCGGTCCCCAGAAGCTCTGAATTGTGTGCCTCATCCTCCTCCTCCTCTCCATCACTGCCTCCACACTGTGTCCGGTTCATAGTCCAACCACAGAGGAGGCCCTTCCTCACCGCGCCGGGTGAGTCTGCTGGCCGCCCCGGCCGTGAGGCCTCCTCCCAGGCGTGCCGCGGCGAAGAACAGCGTGCTGGCTACCGACAGACTGGTGGAACATCTCTTAGTGGCTTACTGCTGCAACACATCCAAGGACCACAGCCTCCAGAGGAAGAATATCTTAGAACCGCGTTGAATGCCGCCCTGCACGGACACTTGACTGACGGCGCCTGGGTTTGAATGCGCTTGTCAGAGTCAGCCGGCGTTTTACACTGTAGAACAAAAGTGGCATGATTAGCGTTCATTGTGATTTGAACACTTGGCGCCGCCAACCCTCGACCAAATGACCCACTGTGTGTGTGTGTGTGTGTGTGTGTGTGTGTGTGTGTGTGTGTGTGTGTGTGTGTGTGTGTGTGTGTGTGTGTGTGTGTGTGTGTGTGTGTGTGTGTGTGTGTGTGTGTCCCATTTACATTTAGGGCATCTAGCAGACGCTTTTATCTAAACCAACAATAAGTACATTTGTCAGAAGAAATAGAAACAATATATCTCTGTGGGTACAGTAAGCATGTTCATAGAACCAAGTGCCAAGCACCAACTATCACTAGGTTAACCCGTTAACCCGAAAAGCTCATCAGAGGACCCGCTCATCAAACCCATTCCAGACCAAGGACCCAGACGCGTTGCGCCTTTTGTGAAGGGCCCCGTTTTCACCACCAGGTGTCGTGTTGATGTCTTTCCATTACGAGCCATTTAAAACGAGTGACGTCACAAGTTCCAGCAAGCACTTCCACAGAGGTGTGTGACGGACTGATGAGAGGATGGAGTGATAGACGACATCGACTGCGTCCATTGGGAGGCTTATCTGTCCGTCATATTGCCCACTTGTGCTGTCACACGGCTGATCATCAACATGACACCTCTCTGCCGTGATTACAGAAGTGACTGCCCGTGTACGTAATCTTCCTGTGGTTTACAACGGTGGCCTTTCCCCCACTCCTTAACCCCCTTAACGCAGTCACTCAGCGTGCAGTCTGATTTGAACGGGGCTCCCATGGCTGTGCCGTGTGGTTTCAGGTGTACATCAGCTGTCAACTCAGGGCCACTCTGGCTGACGAAGGCACCAGACTCCCAGAACAAGGCCTGCTTCTTCCACAGACCCTCCTCCAGGTGGGGCCCCCACGTCACCCTTTACCTCACTCCTCGTCATAAACACACACACACACACACACACACACACACACACACACACACACACACACACACACACACACACACACACACACACACACACACACACACACACATTTTTTCATGGCACATGAAACATAAGCCTTTGCACCTTCTGAGATGACATTTCTGTCCGGCTCTTCCTCCCATGACGATCCCCACCTTCCTTCAACGCCCTCCTCTGCTCTTCAGCTGGCGGCCGGCCGAAGGCAGCGTGGAGGTCTGTGCGTCTTGTAACTCTTAACAACTGTTCAGACGCAGGGAGACGGCGAGAACATCCTCCACGTTGTAAACACCAAAGTGTCTTTATTACTTTTTAATTTATTTTGTATTTAATCTTCAACTTGTGGGTGTATATCTTGTATATTTTGTATAGAGACAGGGAGAGGGATCTCATTTTTGGATGACTCAATTAAATCTAATTCCATTGTATTTGTATAGCCCTTAATCACAACGTACGTTCTCAAAGGCTGTACTCAAAGGTCTTACCAGGCCTTATGTATCTCTGACTGCTTCAGGGGAGGAGCGGGAGGCATCGAGCCACGGTGGGGGCCGTGCAGCGCCTCGGCCCGGCCGACTGACGTGGACGGATCACAGTCCCGCTCTGAGGAGCCCAGACTACACCCCTCGTACGGGTGTGACCCCGGGATGAGGCCCAACACAGCCCGGGGTCGTCAGCTCCAACCAGATGAAGGTTTGGGTGGTCCGGCGTTGGAAAGAGTATTTGCAACGAAAACATTCATTGCTGACACAAAACCCATTGGATAGAATTCTAACGTGGTTAAAAAACTGTTTTCTTTTTATTGTCTAGCTATAGCCTTGCCTTCACAGAGGCTTTAAACAGATCGTGCCACTGGCCTGTTTTCAAGTATTTCTCAAATGCTTAATAAAACAAATTGCAAATTAACTTTTTTGGCGATTTTATTCACACGCATCAGGGCGTTCATGTTCACTGTTATCCTTATTTGTCTTTTTCCACAACAGAAAAGTAAGTAAAACTTGATGGTGAGGCAGTTGATTGGGAATATGAATAGATGGTCACCCCCCCCCCCCCCCCCCCCAACAAGCATTACGACCAGCACCCCATCCACGCCATGCCAGGACAAACACGCAGAAGTCCAACCTGAAGGCACGAGCTAAACATATCACCTCGTTAATCGTTATTACGCGTCTATTTATACGCAGCGCCTGATCTGTCACACACACACACACACACACACACACACACACACACACACACACACACACACACACACACACAGGTATGTGTGTAATGTGGGCTCCAGTTTGCAGTGTGGATCCAGGGGGGTCCTTCCTGGGGTTATTCATAACAATAGAGGGGAGGGGTTTGAATCTGGGTCCCTCTGAGGTACACACACACACACACACACACACACACACACACACACACACACACACACACACACACACACACACACACACACACACACACGCTTAACGTGGTGCAGCCAGACCAGGTCAGGCCAGGTCGGCCCCTCCTCATCCTATATGGAGGCTGCTTCCTCTCTAGGACACTCGGGGTCACGTCATATGGGTCGTCAGCTCAGCCTATCAGGAAGCCTGTATCATCCCCATAATCACCCCGACTCTACTCGGTATCATCCCCAACAATTAAAATACGGTTCAATCTCGTTCTTTACAGTAGTAAAGTATACAGTACTGGTACGCTGGAGACAAACGTAGCATACGCTCGTTGTTATAAATGACCATGCACTGTACCGTAACGCCTTTGTGTGGTGAGAAACCCCTCAACAGAAGGGAGGTCAACGCTGTGTACCTCCATGGCCACGGCTCAGGAGATGGAGTCCAAAGTGTGTGTGACGGTAAAAGGTTACTCCTGCCTGAAAATAGCCCAGTGCGGACGGCCGGCCTGGAGTAACATCTTATCGCTAACGGAGGATAACGAATGAATGGATGGAAGAGGGAGCGGGCGACTGGTTGAGATAGCACTGGGCCCAGAATAGCCACAGCCAGCAGATAGAGGGGGGAGGGAGGGATGGCAACAAGTTTGAATTAAGTGGGATATTTCTATTTCTAACGTGCCGGTGCAATATCGTTTTTTGTGTCAGTATGTCTTCTATGATCTTAAACGTCCATGCTGGTTTGTCACTGTCGATCAAATGATAGCCTCATGCTGAAAAATCTGGCGTATCATGTCATGTTTCAGCTGCCCTATGTCTTAGTTCACGCCTCCCGTCAACCAGTTTGACGAACTTCTGTTTCTTTCAGTACGTGAAGAAAATATTTGGCGTACAATTTTGAGTCACGATGGGCCGATCTGGAACCCAAGCTTCGTTAAGACCAGCGGTAGCCCTCACAACCATCGTCATCTTGTCATCGAGTAGCGCCATCACTGCGACAGATGGTTCAGCTCTGTGCTATGTTGGAGGGCAAAGGCAGGAGGTGCTGATAAGCTAGAAGCCAGTGGAACAACTCTTTACCACCCTCGTCACTAGCACCATACATTCTGTCTACACACGCGTGAAAATGACGACGACCACTGACCCGGTGTCCAGCTTTATGTGGACTTCACAACTTTTAGATCCCTTGTCCCGCCTCCCACATATTCACACAGTGTCTCGCATTTTCCTTGCCTCTAGTTTTCAAAAGTCGAACCACTGTAGGCCAGACGATTTATCTGTTATCTGGCTTTGATACAATGCTGTGAAGAAAGCATGAACGGCTGTCATCATGGGGCTGTGTTTGATTCCATCTGCACACACACACGTGTACACATTGCTGCCATGCTATGCAACGCCCAATGCGGAGTCACCACAAAATCACAAGGTATGCAGATTTAGGTGGAATATGACGGAAACTACCACAAAGAAAGTACATGGAGCTACAACAAAGAATGTGGAACCACTTATAACTGGGTGAGGCTGGTGCAAGGCGATTCTCAGGGTTATCTAATCACCCAGCTACATACGCACAGCACACACACACACACACACACACACAGGCAGACACACAAACACACACACACAGGCAGACACACAAATACATACACCACACACACACACACACACATAGAAACAGATAAACAAACACCTTCAAGATGAAGAAACCTTCATCGCAGCTCTACACATGTCCACCAGTGCCAGCAGGACGGTGCACACACACACACACACACACACACACAAATACACACACCACACACACACACACACAGGCAGACAGGCAGACAGACAGGCAGACAGACACATATACATACAAACACACACACACACACACACCAGGTGAAGCCGGGCCTGCGCAGGCGTCCGTGGTGGAGTCTGTATCGCGGACGCCTCGGAGAACAATGACTTCCTCGAGCGTTGGCTCCTGTGTCGCCCGGCATCCTCCCCCCCCCCCCCCCCTCCTCACTCCATTCTTATGTCCCCCTAATCTTTCCTGTCTTGTGGCGCGCCAGAAGACCAGACACCCACACATGAACACCAAAACACACACACACACACACACACACGTGCACCTAACCCTTTACCAAACAGAGAAACTTTCCTGGCATCTATTGACTATCCTGTGAACTCTCTCTGACCCAGCTGTTTGAAATGCTGACCCCTGGCTGCATTTGCGATTGTAGGTGTGTGTGTGTGTGTGTGTGTGTGTGTGTGTGTGTGTGTGTGTGTGTGTGTGTGTGTGTGTGTGTGTGTGTGTGTGTGTGTGTGTGTGTGTGCTGTTTGAAGTGTGTGCTCATGTGTAAAAAATGCACGTGAGCATATGTAGGTAGGGTGAGCGCACGTTTGAGTCTGTATGCAGAATGTGTGTGTGTGATTGTGTCTGCAGTGTGTGTGTCTGTAAATGCTTATGTATGTATTAATGTAAGGGTGTGTGTGTGTGTGTGTGTGTGTGTGTGTGTCTGTAAATACGTATGTATGTATTAATGTAAGGGTGTGTGTGTGTGTGTGTGTACATACGTATGTATGTATTAATGTAAGGGTGTGTGTGTGTGTGTGTGTGTGTGTCTGTACATACGTATGTATGTATTAATGTATGTGTGTGTGTGTGTGTCTGTGTGTCTGTATGTATTAATGTATTAATGTATGTGTGTGTGTGTGTGTGTGTGTCTGTATGTATTAATGTATGTGTGTGTGTGTGTGTGTGTGTGTGTCTGTATGTATTAATGTATGTGTGTGTGTGTGTGTCTGTATGTATTAATGTATGTGTGTGTGTGTGTGTGTGCGTGCGCGAGTGTGAGCGAGAGCAGGAGTCTTTGGGTTCACCCACCCCCACCTCATCCCAAATATGACGGCCCCATGCCTTTCCTGCACGAGGAGTCACCGTGACGAGCCCACCGCCCCAGGCACCCCCCCCCCCCCCCCCCCCCCCACCCCCACCCCACCACCCCCCCGCCCTCCAACTCCATTGCAAGACCCTCCCACCCCCCCTTTCCACACACATAAACCCACACATACACACACGGCGCTGCATGGTTCGCAGCACGTACCTTGTCCGCCCCCCCCCTCTCTGTTTTCTTTGTCATGTTGGCCCAGAGGAAGGCAAACAGCCCCCTGGGGGGGCGCCGAGCAAACACAGCAGCGCACAAACGTCAGCGCAGCACCACGAGGACCGGGCGTCACGCCGCACTCAGACCTCAAGCACAGACGCACAGAGACCTGTCTATGGTTTATTTATATATATACATATACAGAGAGAGAGACAGAGAGAGGGGAGAGAGAGGGAGAGGGGAGAGAGAGAGAGACAGAGAGAGAGATACTAAAGGCTAGCGCCATGGCGTTCCGTGTTAAATCATATAGAAGATGATTTGGTTATAGGGTAATCCCTTCCGTTTGCGTTATTTGTCTTAGCTTGGTCTTCGCCCATCGTGCAGTATTGTACAGGACGTTTGTCATCGTCAGACCAACACAGGCGTCGCTCATAGTACAAACCATGTATTGTGAGTGAGCTACTTTTATGTAGGGTCCATTGTCAACGACGGGATATCTACATTACTGTAGTCTACTACCTATGGCTGGCTACGCCCAATGAGCCCAGCTCTGATTAGTGTATATATTAGTATATATTTATTTATTTATTTATACACAAAATGTTTCAGAATATGGATGAATGATAATGTGTCAAATGTGTTCTACCCATTGAGACGTTGAACCTTTTTTTTTACGATTTGCACTGACTACAGATTCGTCGTCTTGCTTAAGGATGAGTCGTACGCACAGCGGGGGGGGGGGGATCGGTCCAAGTTTCCTTTTGAATGGGAGCCTGACACCCTCTCCATCCCTATCCGCTTGCTCACACCGTGGGATGTGGCGACTGACTGCCCGGTGTCTCAAACGGACGGACAACAGAGCCTGTTCCCAGAGGGGGTCCGCGTCCACCGCCTTTGGTCCCGCCGTCGCCGGTCCTTTGGGTCAACATAAGCCGCTCCATGTTTTTTTTGTTGGTAGACGTCACTGCTTCCGGTAGACCCCCCCGGAAAGATCCAGGACTTCCGGGAAACATTGGCGGCTTCCCCCTCTTGCGTCGGCCCTCGGGGGGGGGGGGGGCCCTCTTGGGGACAGCCGTTCTGACGTCTCCTTGTTTGACAGCGGCGATGGGATGGGATGCAGAATAGGGACGGGCGCGCGCTGATGTCTCGGCACGACGTCAAGGATCACACAGACGTCAAACCGCTGGACGGCCACAAAAAAAGCGAAACATTTCTCAAACACTTTGTGCGTTCATATCTTCCTGAATTGATTGTCTGTTTCCTTTGATCATTGGTATGTTTGAAGACTAAGAAGGTTGAATACTGTCTGGATGAATGACACACATTGTGCCCAATGTTGAAATCTTCCTTAACACAGTAATGCAAACGTAGTGCCACGGTCAAAGGAGGGTTTGTAACAGCAGAGGCCTAGGAGAGGCTGCTGCGGTCATGTGGTCGTTTCCCCAAGGAAGCATATATCAAGAGGAAACTATTCAAAGATTGCGGTGCGTCTGTCACCATACAGTGGCCCTTAGGTCAACTTCCTTGAAAGAGTTCCTGCGCTCTCTGCATTATGATGAGGTCATCATTGTTTAAAGGGGGGGTGGGGGGGGGTGGGTTCCCCACCTCTTCCCGGATGAGGTTAAGAGGTCGGCCCAAGCAGTAAACGAGAGTTTCCCAGAATAAACTCGGCTGATCAGTGGGAAGGGGAACACAGGTAGGCGATCAGGACGTACGTCTCGACACACAGAAAAAAAGGGTTTGAAAAGTGTAATCCATTACATTATTATTATTTATTAAGTTATTATTATTATTACAATCCGTGTCTGTCACGAGCAGCTCCTCTTCTTTGCATGGATGCGAGTAATGAGAGTCTAGCCAAAATCAGGTGTGTTGTATTATGGGTGAAAGAGTTAATTTTTTCAATTCTGATGATTGTACAATCACATGATCTGGGCGAGACGTCGGTTTGATAGTAACACTGATTAGGATGTGTAGGGCAGATGATGATGCAGAGCAATTATGATAAGGCTGGTGTACTAGTTTGGGTAGATTTGCTGTTTTCTTTATTTTTATTTTGCAGACAATTCTGGAACATGATGCCAGACCAAATGAACGATTGAGGGGATCATTCAGAGAACAACAATGGGAGGGAAGTTACCGCACGTCTTTTGGGGAGACATTATTTACTTTTTTAGGGCAATTGTTAGGAGACATGCAGATTATCTGGATGACAATAAAAGAAAAATATTTTCCCTTTGGAGGAGGAAGTAGTTCAGATAGTCATCACCAAAACAATGCTACTTTATTTTCAAAGTCATAAATAAAAAAAAGAACGCCATCACTTTGTAGTAACACCTACCGGATAAGTGCAGAGAGATCCACAAAAGAGCTTCGTTTCCAATTAATGGGCGATAGACGGACTCATGGGCGCACCGGTGAGGACCCTCTGAAGTGGACTATGCACAAACGGATATGGAGTTTACCAGTGAGTTATGGACGTACTTGATGTTTCTATTATAAAACGGTGTTCTTTGTTGTGTGTCTGCGTCGGCGCTTGGCTCAACAGTCCAGGGACTGTCGGGCAGTGGATGATTAATCGCTCGCCGCGGTGCGTAAAAGGCGCGCGTAAAAGGCACCCCGGGCCATCACGTTGTCGCCGACCTCAGGTCAGGCGAATATAAGGTTTAGCTGGGCTGCAGTCGAGACCATTCCTCTATCTCGCCACCGGGACATGAAGGTTCATGCTCAGATTACCCGGACAAGGCGATGTGTGCTTGGATTGGATGTGACTAAATGCTTTTTCCGTTGGTGTGACCTGTGAAGGTTGATTTTCGTTCAGACGACCGGTTTATTCCACAATGTTTTTAAAATATGTGTCACCTGTTTGCGAATGTCGCAGAAAATCGTTAGAGGTAAGAGTGTTTCACTTACTCACTTTGGTTTGGCTCCGACTGTGTTTCAAGATTGAGAATTTATTTCAAAGGGATATACTCAAGCCCACATATTGTTCATGTACATATAAGCTATTTTTTAGAATACTTTTATGTTATTAATGTTAAACAGTTTATGGCCATATATGTAGGCCATACAATGTCATTAATTGTCCTAAAAGCCCTCAACTTGTCTTCAAGCATATGCATAAAAGTAGCCTATAACGTCATATATACAGATTTCTAATCGTTTAAATCCAGTATTGTACTGGATAAATACGATTTCCCAATATCGCACTGGTCTAGAAAGAGGGGGAAAGGGGGCGTCGGGATACAGATAGTGTTTGTGTGTATTTCGGTGTGTGAATGAATGTAGCTCACTTAGCGCCATCTATCCAGCATTCGCTCATGTGCTCAATCATTTATTCCTTATACCGACTACATCAGTGGGCTACAGGTGCAACTCTGCAAAATTAGAAAGTTTGCAAGACTCATCCTGACCCAACAGGAGAGCATATTTCTGCACCGACAGAGTAGCGCAGTTTCATTCACCATCTGGTTCTTCACGGTTGAGCACAGCAGGGTATCATCTATGTGCGCCATACAGTATTGAAACAACCTCCTCCGCAAGTCTACCACTCGGGTCCACAGATAATGAACACAGAGACAGTATTTTATTTTTTATAATGAACATATAGTTTAACTGTGCCCTTGGCAGTTCACGTATGGTTCAATGTGTGGATAATCAACACATAATTTACATGGCGACATGTAGCCACATGTGGCTATTCCACTACAACCTGCCACGAGGCGAGGATTGTTGAACAGTAGCCAAAGACAAAGGTATTCGTCTCCCATGCAACAGCCCTTATCTCCTCCCCATGTAAAGCATGGGGCCTGTGTGTGTGTGCGGGGACACGTGTCTCCACGCTGGCGATTCATTCATTCTCACGTAGACCATGGTGAAGGTCGAGGCGGATAACGCTGAGTCACACACTTTTAGGCAGCCTTTTTGGACAGATACCAAATACCAAAGCCTTCTATAATTAGCCTATTTACTCGCCTGTTTTTACGCAGTACGCAACCTTGGACAACGGAACGGCAAGGATTTAAGTGAGGTGCAAACTGTGAAAACTGGGCGCAACTTGCGATATACAGTATGAAACTAGGGTTATGTAAACACATTGGGGTGGTTCACGGTATGGACTTCTGGGGATACAGGGGAGATGACGTGAAGCCCGTAGCCCCCTTGGAAAGTGTGCTGTATTGACTGGTCGTAGTGAGTTGGGACCTGGTACCTTGGGGGTAGCTTGTATTGTGTAGTGACTGAAATGTATAATATACAGAAGCCATAAACCAGCATGGGGATTCAGTAGGCTACTTGTGTGTGTGTGTGTGTGTGGGGGGGGGGGGGTAGGGTTAGGGTAAGGGGGGGAAGACATGTTTAGTAAAGAAGTTATGAAGATGAGCTGACGGGTACGATATATTTGGTATCGTCGTCTGGTTAGAGTCACAAGTCACTATCTATTGTTAGACCTGAGACATCTGAAGGAGGTCTTTGAGCATAGGATGCACAATAACCAGCTTCGCTCAGAGTGGGATCCAGTTTGACCCTTGAGTAACCGTCATGTGCACACACACCTGAGGTCTGTTCAGCCATCATTCAGTGTACTTTAGCGATGCCTCAGAGGCCTTGCTGTCGGTACATTCATGCTGTGCATGCACCGCAACCTGCACCGGTTCACAGGGATTCACCAGATGCAAAAAGAATGGTGTTTCTACATCATGGATACACGATGACTGAACCCTTTGAGGAGCTGCAAAGGGCCACAATGGCACTAACCACTAAATTCCACAGAACATAGAAGTGATTAGCGTCGACGTCATCGGTAATACCTTTCTCAAGGACAAGCTTAATATGATTAGTCAGTGTGTGTGTCGAACCTAAGTGTGCATGTTAACCTCGTTTTGGTTTCTTTAGGGCAGGTCTTGTGTAGCCTTCCACCCGACCCTGGGGTCTTTGAGTCTTTGAGTCAGGCCTAATTATCCTTTACCTGACCCATGTCGTCTCCCTGCGTCACACGGCCATGT
>NC_140293.1:10806332-10828832 GCF_964030765.1 Micromesistius poutassou | reverse complement strand
GTGTCAAGGTTAACCGCTGAAATCAGTGCGCTCCGTGTTCTAGGCAGAGGTCCAAGCACAGGAGGTGCAGTCGGGCCTGTGGCTGTTGCACCAGGCCCTGAGCCTGCTGCGAGGCTCCGTCACCAACGCGGCGCTGCAGAGCCACATAGAGAACTGCCTCCGGGACCTGCTCAGCACCAACGCCGTGCTGCGCAGCCTCAACTTCCAGGTGAGGCCGTTGTTCTCCTCGGAGGCGACGCCAGAAAGCCGAAGGGCGAGTGGGAAGTCACTCAATTCTCAATTTCAATCGTTGCGGGATAACGGCTGATTGATTGATTTTACAATGCACTGTGGAGAGCACAGGTTCTCCTTACGTGTCACTGCGCCTGTCGTTGTGGTCTTTGGTCTGGAGTGTGGATGACGGTCCGCCGGTTGGACAGCAGTTGGCCGTCGGGTTGTGCGTGGCGCTAGCCTTTATATAATTGCAACACCTTTAGCGTCCGCTTACCGTCGAATGCAGCCGACGAGAGAAGCCGTTTTCTGTGCGGCGTAACCCCGCTGCGGTCAGAGGGCCGTTGGTGAAGCGGCGTGTTTGGCGATGTCACCCTGACCCTGCGGTTGTTTTGTCGTGTCTTTCCTCTCCAGGAGTACGTCCCCACGGACGGCGCGCCGGACAGGGAGGACACATGGCGGGTATCCACGGCCCCGGAGCTTCTCCAAGTGTACGTCAACTTCCTGCGGGGCAAAGTGCACCTGCTCCTGTCGGGGGCGCAGGCGTGCCAGCAAGACGTCAGCTGATTGGCCAAGAAACTGGACTGGAGTTGTTGTTTTTTTTCCTTTAAATGGGGGAGGGATTTATTGTATTTCACACTTTTTGACCACCCTGCCACCGCGCTTATTGTTGGACATAACGGGAAATTTTTCCAAGTACCAAAGAAACCGACCTGCACCTTGGAATGTGAAGACGTGGCGTCGGGACATGTGGGGGGGGGGGGGGGGGGGGGGGGGGGGGCAGATGAAATGCACTGCTTCAAAAGCTTTCCAATCAGCACTCTCCAAGCACTTTGTGTGTGTATGTGTGTGTGTGTGTGTACTCGTTGTACGTCGACCGCTCGTTTCAATTTCTGTGTGTTTGTACACTTACGCATGTGTGTGTGTGTGTGTGTGTGTGTGTGTGTGTGTGTGTGTGTGTGTGTGTGTGTGTGTGGATGGGAACGTGTGTATGTGCGTACCTGGGTGTTTTCTGTCAGTTTGACCCTTGAACCCACCTCTTCTGATTGTATGGTGGACTCACGGCACTGGACATTGGGAGGCACTGGACCGCCCAGAGAGTGTAGTTTGCACCTGGAGAACTGCAGGACGATAAGTTTGCAACATCCTTTCTTCCGTCCCCACTGCAGAGACGGCCGGGTTGGCGTGTTGCCGTGATTTTTATCCTTGGCCTCACTGAAAACACAATGATGTTATTTTACAGTAACTATTTTAATATATATATTTTTAATTGTTCTGCAAAAGATTATTTATAAAGATTTTTATTTCTGCCTTTTTAGAGCTGCAGTCACTGTTGAATGTATTTTTTTACACTCTCGCCTTTTAGGTGTGTCGGGGGGGCTTCCTCGAGCCCCTGGTTGCTGGCTAGAGCTTCGAGCTCACCTGTAGAGGTGTCCGTCACACCCAGATCAACTTGACCATGTATCTTTATGGCTAGAGATGCCTAGCGTTGTCTTGTTAAAGTTTTATACTCGCCACTCTCCAGAAGTATAGAAACGTTCAGAAAATGAATCAATTAAAGAAGACAAAGTGTTTGATTTTGTGTTTGTCTTTCTTTTTTTTTTTAAAGAACGGTTTAGTCTTTGGCGCTATCGTTTTTACCTTCAAATGACGTGTGCGTTTGATGACGCTAGTGGCACATGCGCAATCAGCACTGAACGACGAGGCTCCGTGCGGAAAACAATGCCAGCAGGAAGAATTGTGATTGGGCTTTTTATGGCTTGCATCCTGCAAGGAGCTCAAACCTAATCCATTTTCCGGACTCCCAGGCTTTCTCATTCACACGTGCACACAGTGTGCTGTTTCCACTCTCTCTCTCTCGTGTCATTGCTTCACGTCACGGGCAAAGCAATCAGTCCACACTGGAGCCGCGTCGCTGACGATAGATGCGACGATAGATACTTCATCAGTCTAGTTGATTAGTTAGTTGTTGCTTCCCAGCTTGAATGACAGATGGTTACCAAGAGCGTTGTTTCCTAAGGATGTTCCTAAGGATGTTCTTTCTTGTGTTATCTTAGCCCTCTGCATTCCCACCATTCTTTTGTTATTTTGACTCAAAATATTATTTTTTCGGGATTAAAAAGGATGGGGTTTTGTTATGTGTAAACAACAAGTCTATTGGGGGAGAAACAAGGTCTTGTGAAATAAACCGATAAGGGACGTTTTGGCGGTCGGTTGGAGACGCTAAAGTGTTGTTTGCATCACAGTTGCCAACTAACCAATTTGATTTTCCCACGTTCAAAGTTCAGAATGTGTTTTAAGTTAACATGGATGTCCTTAGCTCAGCTGATGTCACCGCTTATCCAGGGAGAAATAAACCCACTGAAAACAATTCACGTGTTAGGGTCAAAAACACGTTGTTGGTCAAAGCATTTTGCACACATAAGAACTGGAAAAGTTGATAACTCAGTCCCTTTCAATGCAAACGTGTAACTAAGCTTAAATATGGTTATTTATGCCATTGCGCACCATTTGGAAGTGAAGAGCATTGGTTTTGAGCACAATTCACGTGTTAGGGTCAAAAACACACTGTTGGTCAAAAAGTGCTTCTCTCGCTCTGAAACGCTTAATTTCAATGATGGATCACAATTGGGCAACCAGAGGACAGAAACGGTAGCCTGGTGCTACCAGACCATCGTACTTAATTTCATTTGTACAGAAGGGAAAATGAAATTTGGGCGGAAGTAGGTGGGCGGGCGGAGCCAGGCTACAGAAACGGGGGGCTGGACACTAAATCCTACCTGAGAACTGCAACGAAGCTTCAGCTCTGCTTCCTACTTCTTCCTTGGGATAAGTATATATAGGCCTACGCTACCTTTCAAAAGTTTGGGGTCACTTAGAAATGTCCTTATTTTTGAAGATAACATTAAATTAATCAGAAATAAAGACTAGACATTGTTATTGTGGTAAATGACTATTTTAGCTGGAAACGGCAGATTTTTTAATGTTATATCTACACAGGTGTACAGAGGCCCATTTCCAGCCAGCATCACGACTGTGTTCTAATTGTTTAGCTCACTGTGTTAAAAGGCTCAATGATGATTAGAAAACCCGTGTGCAATTATTTTAGCATCGCTGAAAACTGTTGAATAAAGGTTTGAGTTTTATGGAAAACATGAAATTGTATATGGAGTACCTTTAGGCTCTCTCCAATTGATGAATGTTAACCCAACACTGTGTTGATCAGCCTTTTACCAAATCGACGCTATGGTGGTGACACATCCAGCCAGAGATGGTCTACTATTGGACCGTATCATCTGCTGCGCTAATCCCATCACAACTGGGAGGTAAAATATAGCGTCCCTTTACCGATACACCTGCAGTTCATACATGCACGAACACGCCTCTTGTATTCCAATCCCACTTTATTTTGCATGACACATTGACCATATTTCATTCCTTAGATATATGTATATAAATATGAAAACTAAAAATATTTCTGTAGGGCTTAAAATGAAAAAGGGGGGATTCACATTTGGCACTGCACTATAGAGGCAAGTCAAGTTTTCTGAAAACGTCCAGAAGTAAACTAAAAGCTGCCTAAAACATATGCACCACAGTCTACGTATCACCGACAATACAACAAAGACTCAGTTTAAACTGAAAACACAGGATCACCATACAGCCATTTCCTTGAAGTTCGGCGACCCACTAGAGGTTAGATTCACTTTCAGATTTCCATCACACTCCCCCGTCATTGGCGTAAAATGTTACACGTTCACGATTTGGACACACACACACACACACACACACACACACACACACACACACACACACACACACACACACACACACACACACACACACACACACACACACACACACACACACACACACACTATCTCTAAGGGCTCGGGTAATACACTTTAATGTGAATGGCAGAGTTATTGCGCGTGCGCGTCATGGGCTCCCCGGGGGCCTCGTCGGGGTCGT
Organism: Micromesistius poutassou; assembly: GCF_964030765.1. NCBI lineage: Eukaryota > Metazoa > Chordata > Actinopteri > Gadiformes > Gadidae > Micromesistius > Micromesistius poutassou. The sequence goes on along the minus strand of NC_140293.1, from coordinate 10,824,650 downwards.
CCGGCTCCAGGTCGTCCACCAGCTCCACCGTGGAGGTGTTGGCGGCCAGCTGCAGCGCCCCCTGGCTGCTGGCCTGCAGCTGCAGGGCGATGTTGATGGCCCGGTTGATGGCCAGGCCCAGGCCGTGCACGCAGATCTCCCGGTGACCCCCGCCCTCCAGCAGCTTCTGACAGCGCGCCAGCTGTGCGCGGAAGTCCGTCTTCATGTTCACGTAGACGTCGTTGCGCCGCTTGGGGAGCTTGCGGGGAAGCCGCTTGCGGAGGGTGTACTCCACCGGGTCCATCTCGACGGACTGGAGGCCGACGGAGGAGGGCGGCGTCAGCGGGTTCTGGGGGAGCGCGGCCGCCCCCCCCGGGGCTCGTCCGTCGGTCATGGCGCGGTGTGTGGAGCTGCAGGAGAACTCGGTGGTGAAGAACAAGTCTACAGAGAACAAGAACATGCGTGCGTCTTTTACTGCGAGGAGACCAAGCAGCAGGAGAGGCTTGTTGCACGATAAACCAACCTTGGTTTTCGTATTAGATAACCACGCGTAAACACATGCATTTGCACAATAAGTCAATTGAGACATGTGATGTTATGTGAACAAATAACGACATGCTTAAGAAATTGTGCAATGTGACAGATTCGACACTGCAGTAACGTTATGTCACCGTTCATTGACGATACAAATAACGATCTAACACACATATTAATTGACTTGACTCATATACTTTACCTTGAGAAAATTCAACGGTCGTTTTCTTGCATTTAATGGTGCGTATTCCTGGTCTGTTGATGCGGATGGTAGAAATGAATGTTTTGTATTTTTGTGCTCCGGAAGCATTATTTATTTTTCTTTTATTTGAGGTGAGTAGTGCAATACTGCCACCGACTGGTGCGGAGTGGAGCCTTCTAAAGATACCGTTTGTATAAGCTTAAAGTGACGTGTGATGAGTGGTTTGTTAACTTCTTTATTACTAATAAACCCCATCGATGTGCTGCATTCTGTCGTGTCACTCAACAAGCCAAAGCAACCGACTGCTACCAAAACAACCAATTACATTGTGGATGATAATTATATAGTTTGATTAAGCTACAATGAATTAAAAAGGTGTTACGGTGTTGTACTGTGATCATCCTGTGAGTCATATCTTGATATGTTATTTATTTATTTTTATTATTATTATTTTTTTTAATTAACAAGACAAATATTTGTGCATCAGAAACATCTGTTTGGTTAATGTTATTTTAATTTCCCTTTATCCGTTTACTATCATAGTGGTTGTGGTACTCCCTAATCACACGTAAATCTAAATTCTAAAGTTCCTGGTACCCTATCAGACCATCCATCTAAAACAAAGGAGAAGGGAACAGGCTTTAGAACTAATTGATGGCTGAAACTTGCATCATAATTGTATATATATAATTATATATATATATATATAATTATTATAATCACACACGCATCCCAATCAGCTCGTCCCCTGCTTCTCCTTCCAGCGTGCGCACTTGAGCGCCGCCTCGGAGTGGCGCCGGCGGAGACCCCCGCCGCCGGCCTCCAGCCGCCCGCAGGCGTCCACCTGCTCCTCAAAGTCCCGGAGCAGGGCGGCGTCGCCCAGCATGCTGCAGCGCTGCCTCAGCTCCAGGGCCTGGGAGCGCAGGCGGCTGCGCGCCCTCTTGGCGCCCGTCAGCAGCTCCCTCCTCTGGGCCAGCAGGCCCTCCCAGTGGGCCAGCCGGGCGCTCTTGGCCCGGTTCTCCGCTTGGATCCACCGGAGGTGCTCCCTGACGTGGACCGTGACCTGGGAGGAGGAGGAGGAGGAGGAGGAGGAGGGGATGGAGACCGAAGGAAGGAAACTCTGTATAAATAAGAGAGGGGGAGGTCGCCCTGTGGTGCTGCCTTTATACCCGTAGAGGTGGAGGAGGTACCTGTTACCTTTACACCCGTAGAGGTGGAGGAGGTACCTGTTACCTTTACACCCGTAGAGGTGGAGGAGGTACCTGTTACCTTTATACCCATAGAGGTGGAGGAGGTACCTCCATGGTGCTATACCTTTACACCCATAGAGGTGGAGGAGGTACCTGTTACCTTTATACCCATAGAGGTGGAGGAGGTACCTGTTACCTTTACACCCGTAGAGGTGGAGGAGGTACCTCCATGGTGCTATACCTTTATACCCATAGAGGTGGAGGAGGTACCTGTTACCTTTATACCCGTAGAGGTGGAGGAGGTACCTGTTACCTTTATACCCATAGAGGTGGAGGAGGTACCTGTTACCTTTACACCCATAGAGGTGGAGGAGGTACCTCCATGGTGCTATACCTTTACACCCGTAGAGGTGGAGGAGGTACCTCCATGGTGCTATACCTTTACACCCGTAGAGGTGGAGGAGGTACCTCCATGGTGCTATACCTTTACACCCATAGAGGTGGAGGAGGTACCTGTTACCTTTATACCCATAGAGGTGGAGGAGGTAGCTGTTACCTTTACACCCTTTAGAGGTGGAGGAGGTACCTCCATGGTGCTATACCTTTATACCCTTTAGAGGTGGAGGAGGTAGCTCCATGGTGGTTATACCTTTATACCCATAGAGGTGGAGGAGGTACCTCCATGGTGCTATACCTTTACACCCGTAGAGGTGGAGGAGGTACCTCCATGGTGCTATACCTTTACACCCGTAGAGGTGGAGGAGGTACCTCCATGGTGCTATACCTTTACACCCGTAGAGGTGGAGGAGGTACCTCCATGGTGCTATACCTTTACACCCATAGAGGTGGAGGAGGTACCTGTTACCTTTACACCCATAGAGGTGGAGGAGGTACCTGTTACCTTTACACCCGTAGAGGTGGAGGAGGTAGCTGTTACCTTTACACCCTTTAGAGGTGGAGGAGGTACCTCCATGGTGCTATACCTTTATACCCTTTAGAGGTGGAGGAGGTAGCTCCATGGTGGTTATACCTTTATACCCATAGAGGTGGAGGAGGTACCTCCATGGTGCTATACCTTTATACCCTTTAGAGGTGGAGGAGGTACCTGTTACCTTTATACCCATAGAGGTGGAGGAGGTAGCTCCATGGTGCTAGTAGTGAACCTTCTACACCCATTGAGAGGTTGCGGTGTATACCTCCATGGTGCTCGCCATGTTCTTCTGTATCTTCCGCAGATCCTCGTCGCACTTCTCGGCCAGCAGCCGCCTCTCCTTCCTCTGCTCTATCATCTGCAGCATGTCGGACATGTTGTCCTTGTGGCCGGCGGCGGCGGCGGCGGCGCCGGCCTGCTGCTGGACGCGGCTCTTCTTCTTGGACTGGACGTCCGCCAGCTTGGCGGCGACCAGCTCGTCCACGCATCTCTGCTCGCGCCCGAGGAGCTCGTCGATGACGGCGCGCACCGCCTGTGGCCCCGGGGCCGTCGCGGCCGTGCGGCGTTTGAGGGCCACGAGTTCCTGCCATTCGGACTCCACCTGCTGGGGGGGGGGGAACGAAAGGGAGGAGTCAGTCAGTTGTTTGGTTGGTTGGTTGCAGTGGCCAGTCCCCATTTACACCTGTGTATTGTGTGTGTGTGTGTGTGTGTGTGTGTGTGTGTGTGTGTGTGTGTGTGTGTGTGTGTGTGTGTGTGTGTGTGTGTGTGTGTGTGTGTGAGTGTGTGTGTGTGTGTGTGAGTGAGTCAATGAGTGTGTGCGTGTGTGTGTGTGTGTGCGTGTGTGTGTGTGTGTGTGTGTGAGTGAGTCAATGAGTGTGTGTGTGTGTGTGTGTGTGTGCGTTCGTAGGGGTCGTTCTAGTCGCATTGGATCAACCGCTACCACCCACCTGCTGTAACTCTGGACGAAGGCTCTGTACCTTCACCCTTTCCCCCTGCTCCTCCAGCCTGAGGTCACCCAGTCGGCTCAGGTACGTTTCATAGCTCTGCAGTTGCTGCTGCAACGGGTGCACCCCCTCTCCTGGCCGGCCGTCTCCTCCCATGTCGTTCCAAAACGCCGAGTCCTCGGCTATCTCCGTTTGCAGTTCCCCGCTGTGCCGAAGGAGCTCCTCCCTCTCGGCACACAGCTGGTCATAGAGTCGCGTGTACGCCTCCAGGGCATCCACACCGTCCTCCACGTGGTCGGCGGTTGCCGTGCTTTCTTCACAGCAGCCCTCCTCCTCCTCCTCCTCCTCCTCCTCCTCCTCCTCCTCCTCCTCCTCGCTCAAGGCTTCCTGCTCGGGGCTCACCTGATCACCCGCCCCTGCTCGGGGGGTCACCCGATGACCCGCCCCGGGGGATTCGAACCCGACACTGTCCTCACCGGGGAGCAGGTCCATCTCAGGGGGGGCCTCGTCACCGTCCACGAAAACCAAGCTGGCGCTGGTGACGTCCGGGTCGTTCCGGTCGTCGCGTTCCCCGTCGTCGCGTTCCCCGTCGTCGTCGTCTCCTCCTCCCGGTTCCGTGGGTTCAGCCTCTTCTTCTGTCGCCGTGGCAACAGAAGCCCCGCCCTCTTCAGCCTCTTCTGTAACCGTGGCAACAGAAGACCCGCCCTCGTCCCCCGGGCCGACCCCGAGACCCCCTGACTGCGCGTCTCGCTCCGTTGGCGTTCCCTCCGTGGCCGTCTCCTCCCCGTTGTGGAGGGGAGGTCCGGTCAGCTCTTCAGACGAGTCCACCGAGGTCGCTCCGTTTATGTTCTCGTTTTCTGACTCGTTCGAGTTTTTTTCGTTCTCCAACTTGTAATCATTTTCATTTTTATCTATTCCCTCTGCTTCCTCCATTTGGGTAATAAGTTTTAAAAAGTCAGGCAAGTTCGAAATATTTCATACTATAATAGTATGATCGTATTATACTTTTTGTGATAATTGCATACCTTTAAAAGGCCACCTATTCAAACGAGGTCAGGTTATTACTTGTGTGCCTTTAGTCGTGGGTGACAACCATTCATGTTATCTCCAGTTGTCGTGGAAACGTTAGGTCTGTGAGCCAATCACAACCACTCGCCTCACCGCTCATTAATATTCATGAGGAAAAGAGTAACGTTTTAAACGTATGCAATTATCACAACAAGTTTAATAAGATTATACTTTTTGTGATTTTTTTTGTGAGTTTAAAATGCTACCTATTCAAACGAAGTCAGGTTATTATTTAATATTATTATTTAGTCGTCGGTGACAACCATTCACGTTGTCTCCAGTTGTCTTGAAACGTCAGGTCTCCGACCCAATCACAACCGCTCACCGCACGCCTCATGAATATTCACGAGGCAACAGAGTCAGCGGCGCAGCGGAGACAAACCGCCAGTGCGCACGCGCCGCCTCCTCCAACAACAAGCGGAGCAGCGAGCAAACATGGCCGACCTCGGGAAGAAGAAGTACTGCGTGAACTGCCTTGCAGACGTCACCAACCTGCGGCTCCGCTGCACCGACTGCCCCGACATCGAGCTGTGCCCCGAGTGCTTCTCGGCCGGGGCGGAGATAGGGACCCACCGGCGGTGGCACGGCTACCAGCAGGTGGACGGCGGCCGCTTCCCCCTCTGGGGTCCGGAGGCGGAGGGAGGCTGGACCGGCAGGGAGGAGCAGGCGCTGCTCGATGCCATCGAGCAGTATGGCTTTGGGAACTGGGTATGTGTGACTTTAAGTTTGGATGTTTGGGTTTTTGTTGCACTTTTAGATGACGATGATTAATTATTCACATTTCTGGTTATAATCTGTAAACAGGGTACCGTCACTGTATGACATAGAGTGTTGAAACAACCTCAGCAAGTAGCATTGTTTTAAGAAACAGAAATGTGTCTCTGTGTTCGTTATCTGTCGACCGAAAGTGAAGTTTTGGTGTATTTACTGTTTTTTGAAGCTGCAGTTTTGTCTCCCTGGTGTATATCTGTTAAGCCACCTCTACTTGATGAATGCATGAGCCAAAGAGTCTATAAACACATCTAAAGAGAATGGAAGTTTTGGGGGGAAAAAAAGATGAGCAACTTGTGGATGACAGATGAAGGAGTTGCACGCGTCAAGTTAACAGTACACATGCTATGTACATGTTATAGGACAATCGATTTAGCTTCTTAATGTAAGATCTTAAACATTTAGATAATCAGTTTATTTCAATATGTTCAGTCACAGATGTATAAATAGTATACTGCTACTATAGTATGCGACTTACAGGTTGATATGTGTAAATAATGTGTTATTAATAAACTTTACTCTAGGAGAGGACCGATCCCTGATCCTTTACCTGATAAAATATTGACCGTTATTTCAACTGTCTACGTTGACCCTTGTCTCCATCACTCCCCCCCTTGACGCGTGTCGCTTGTGTCTCCCAGGAGGACATGGCCACGCACGTGGGCGCCTCGCGCACGCCCCAGGAGGTCATGGAGCACTACGTCACCATGTACATCCACGGCAACCTGGGCAAGGCCTGCATCCCCGACAACATCCCCAACCGCGTCACGGACCACACCTGCCCCAGCGGGGGGCCCCTGTCGCCCTCCCTCACCACCCCGCTGCCCCCGCTGGACGTGTCCCTCGCCGAGCAGCAGCAGCTGGGCTACATGCCGCTGCGCGACGACTACGAGGTGGAGTACGACCAGGACGCCGAGAAGCTCATCAGCGGCCTGTCGGTGAACTACGACGACGAGGACGTGGACATCGAGATGAAGCGCGCCCACGTCGACATGTACGTGCGCAAGCTGCGCGAGCGCCAGCGCCGCAAGAACGTGGCGCGCGACTACAGCCTGGTGCCGGCGTTCCTCGGCCGTGACAAGAAGGACAAGGAGCGGCCCGGGGGAGGGGGAGGAGGAGGAGGAGGAGGAGGGGGAACGGCCGGGACCGTGGCGGCGGTGGCGGCGGCGGGGGGGGGGTGGAGGAGGAGGAGGAGGAGGTGGTGGTGGTGGTGGAGGAGGGGGAGGAGGAAGTGCGGCAGCTGGGACCGCAGGAACCGGATCGGGAGCCGCTGCCCTGGGTGGTGTCTCCTCGGGGATCCTCGCGGCCACGGGGCCCGGTGGTGGCGGCGCGGGGGGCGGCGGCAGTGCCGCCGCCGCCGCCCCGGCCACGCCCAAGCGCAAGATCACCAAGGAGGAGAAGGAGCAGCGGGCGCGCCTGCGGGTGCTCTGCCAGTTCATGGCCCACCGGGAGTTTGAGGAGTTCTTCGACAACGTGCACAAGGAGCGCGCGCTGCGGGCCAAGGTGCGCGAGCTGCAGCGCTACCGGCGCAACGGCATCGCGCGGCTGGACGAGGCGTCCGAGTACGAAGCGGCGCGGCACAAGCGCGAGAAGCGCAAGGAGAACGTCAAGGGCGTGTCGCTGACCTCCAAGCGAGGGGGCGGCGGAGCGGGGCTGGGCGGGGGCGGCGGCGGCGGCGGCGGCGGGGGCGGTGCGCTGGGGTCCGGCGGCGCGCTGGGCATCGGAGCCGGCGGGGCGGGCATGGGCGGAGGGGGGGGGGGGGAGGAGGGGGCGTGGCGGGGATCAAAGAGGAGGGCAAGGACGGGGAGTTCGCCGCCATCGAGAACCTGGGGGGCTTCGAGCTGCTGTCGGAGCGCGAGAAGGTGCTGTGCAGCTCGCTGAACCTCAGCCCGGCGCGCTACCTCACCGTCAAGACGCTGATCATCAAGGACCACCTGCAGAAGAGGCAGGGCATCCCGGCCAAGAGCCGCCTGCCCGGCTACCTCGACAAGGTGCTCAGGAAGCGCATCCTCACCTTCCTGACGGAGAGCGGTTGGATCTCGCGGGACGCCTCCTAACAGCGGGGCGTCTCCTGACTGCCGTGGACTGTTGGTTGGCTGTTGGTCGGCTGTTGTTGAGAGAGACGATTACCGGTCGGTCCTTGCTTGCTCGTGAGAATTGTCGTTCCCCCCCCCCCCCCCCCCCCCCCCCCCTTTTTCAAAGTGTAACTTGAATAATTGCAAGGGGAGAACAAACAACATTTCGGATTTAAGTATTTCCAGTATTTTCATACAAATGGTAACGGTGAAAACATAGGCCTTTATTTTTGCATTAAAGTACAGAGACTCTATGGTAATATGAATCGAAGCAGAGGTTTGTCTGGTGTGTTTGCAGTGCATCACTGGGGGTTGACTCTCAGTGACGTTACAACTGAGAAGGTTCAGACTAAACACTGACCCTGCCGGTGACTGTTCTTTATTATGGCAGCTCATAATGGACGATGTTGATTTGTGTTGTTGGAGACGGTGATCACCTAACGTAACCTTTCAGCACTGAAAGTCTAGAAGGATCGAAATTTATATTTCCATTGACCGTAAAAGGAGGTTATTCTGGAAGGCACAGGGATGGAACAATGGCTCCAATGGAGCCCTGGAATTATTACAGTTTGCTATAACAGTTGTTTTATATATGAAGCTTTTGCATTTGCGGCACCCAGTAGATCAAAAGTCGGATAAGACCCAGCTTAATTTGCTCAACAGACTGTGATCACATTGTTCAAAAAAACCTTTTGGACACATTTTTGTGCCTGTCCCACCACGTACAGTCATTGTTTAACTCCCGGTTTGCTCTGTTTCGGTAAGATAACGCATGGCTAGTGAGTGCTTTGTAAAGTGCTGTCCTCGGTTCCATCTTTTTTTAATAGTGTCTTCTTCAGGGATGGAGAAAGATGGTTGTGTCTTGACTTTTTTTTTGTCACCCTGAAACAATGTTGCTTATTGCCAATGTCACATTCTGGTGGTACAACACCTTGGATGTGATGAGCAGTAACCAGTTCGCTTGAATAGTTTATCAATATTATTCAAATGTCGATAAGGTTATTAGTTGGTTTGGGCAAGTGGTTTGAAAGGTGGGTGTGTCATTGTTAAGCCTACAAGTGAAGTGTGTTTAATATTCGTTGATTGTCTTCCAATGCTTTCTCCCTCTGAGCCTATCATTGTCCAAGTCTTCAGTGTTCTTGAGAAGAGAGAAAAGGGGTGTTTAAATGTTCATTGGGCACAGTGAAGATCATTTCCCTTTATCTGCAGTTGTGAAAAAACAGTTACTTCAGACAAGGAGCTAGGTGGGATTTAGTGGATTGGTGAATGACAGATCAAGAATGTTTGTGGTCTTTTGTCAGGACTGCCCTGTAAAAAGATGCTACATTTGCACACAAAAAAGCATGATTACAACTTTTTCTCAAAGATAACCCTAACCATCCTAATGATCATTTTTGGCAGCGGGTACGTCGTCGTATGTTAGTGGAGGCGTTCCTGCATTTTGACTTTGGCATTTTTTTCATTGTTTATGTGAGGAGACTCCCTTTTCATTGGCTAGTGTGGTTTGTTCCTTTCAAAACAATATGTGATTGTGTAACAGTCCTGTTCTTTCCTACTGCTGAAAGAAGGCCATCGCTGTCTCGAGTATTTGACCAAAATGTTGTAATTCTGCATGTGAAGCTAGCTGTTGATAATGGTTCCCCATAAGATTCCCTTCATGGATACATGTCTCTGGAAAAAAAAATAGCAATTCAAATTGCTCTATTGTTTGTCTTCGGGGATATATTTTCTATTATACGTTGTGCTGGATTACTTCTTTTAGACATGCAGCAACTTTGTAAATAATTTTGTACGATAAATCTGAGAAAAGAGGTTAAAATACTGACCTGTGAAATGTACAGTATTTTATTTCAGAATTGTATAGCTTTTGTAATTAAGACCAGCAAATGTAGGAGGGTGTGTAAAGTCCATTTTTCTAACCTTCCGTCTAGTCATGGCATGTCGTCGAGCGGTTCCATTTTATACCAATAGTTTATTCATCAGTCTATACAAACTTACATTTGTGCGTTTTAGCTGTTCTATTTACTGTGGTTGCACATGACACGGTGTGTATGTTTTTGTATTAAAAGGTGCAAATGCTTTATACTTTCAAATCGGCCTGTTCATTCGTCAGCAGCAGGTTTGACAACTATTTCCTCAGCATCTCATTGATACTGACCATTAACCTGCTTTTGCTGAGCTTGCTAAGTACATTTTGCCCACAACCACATAAGAGAGGCATATCTTGCATTTGTATCACTTCTACACACACTGGTTACATAGCTGTATAACTCTTAAAGGATCTAATCAAAACCCTGCTTGGTTTAATATTGTCAATTAGAAAACGATCGAATTGACTGAGATTACAGAACGTCCAAAGACTGTTATAAAGGGGAGAACGAAAAATGACTTTTTGAAATCTACACATTTATTTAGATGCTGTAGTACTGGTGATTGCTTTGCTACACAACCTTATAGGACGGTGATATTCAAAACACTCAACGCCACCATGACAGATCTTCCCATGGTGACGTTGCAATGAAGGTGTTATATACACAGCCAACAGTTCAAAAGTAGTTTGTCCGTCCACAGAGTTACAACCCAATGGCTTGTTCTCAATTCCACAGTCCCCCATAAAATTCACATGATAAATGACAAAACAATGTTTATTTTTAAACATACATTAAATTTGTTTATATAAAGTTGACAAATCTCTGGAATGAACCGAAAATGCTAGATAGATAATAGCTTTCTGACAGGTGTACTTCTGGTTTCACGTGTAGCCCAATACAACAGAAAACATTGTAGGAAATCTCACCAAACCATTTTGGTTCTATAAATAGTTCAAGCATCTCTGTCAGTGAAGATTTCGGAAATCTCCAAAAAAGCATGAAAACTCCTTATGGTGTGGAATTTTATTTTTTTATTGTAGATGTTATGGATTTGTTTCCTGCAATGCTGAATGTACGTGTACACCGTCCATGGATGTCAGAGGTAACCCAAACTCTAAAGTCAAATGAATTACACACGACTTTAGATCTGACCAGAAATACTACGGCTGTACAGATCAGATCATGAAAATTAAACTGCATTATTCCCAGACAGGCTTCAGTCCTTCAGTCGATTCCCGGCCAGTCTTTCCCAGGTACCACGAGATTCAAGGAAAGGTGGCGCTCGATCAGTCCTCTTCACCTGGATCACTTCCCTCTCTGCGTCGAGGTGAACCCTCCCCTCTTAGGGGGCTTTGGCCACGCCCACCAGTGCGGGCCTCAGGGTGCGCCCGTGGAGCTTGTAGCCCACCTTGGTCACCACGGCGACGGTGCCGGGCACCTTGCCGTCGATGGGCGCGTGGAAGAGCGCCTCGTGCTCGTAGGGGTCAAACTTCTGGCCGTCGGGGTTGATCTTGACCAGGCCGTGCTTGGTGAACACCTTCTGGACCTGCGCCTCCGTCATCACCAGCCCGTCGTAGAGGCTCTTGAGGTGGGGGTTCCTCGCCGTCACCTCCTCCTTGGGCACGCTCTCCGTAGCCTTCTCCAGGATGTCTGCCACCTCCAGCAGGTCTTTGCATAAGCCCTGGATGCCTGGGCGGGGTGGAGGGGGGTCGTTAGACGTTTTTTTTGGTTTTATAGCACTTCATCTAAATGCTCACACGCCGAAGACTTAAAAAGGTGTGATATCGTGCTTTTTCGACTTTCCCTTTGCTTTAGACTGTTATATGACGTACTGTGTGTATACATGTTTTACGTCTGCTAAGCTAGAAAAATCTAAGTCCGAGCCAGGGGGAGTATTCGTGCCCACCGAGAACGGCCCCTCAATAAGTGTGTGAAACAGCTTGTTTAAAAGAAAGGGGTATTCCAGTAGTACCCCCAAATGCAATTATTAACCTTAAAAACACATGATATGGGAACTTTAATATACAGGAGGGAAAAACAAGCAAGGAAACATCAATTAAACAAAGTTGCATTGAGATATTCAAAAAGCATCAACATTAAGAGGAACAAAAATAATCGTAGAGGAAAGTTGGATCCCATTTTAAAAAGGTGTGTTTTCAGTGATGCATTGAAAGAGGGCACGTGTTCCGGGTGACGTGTCAAAGAGGTGGTGGATGGGGGTACGTTCAAGCAGCAGCGAGTGGTGGTGGCGGCGGCATACCCTACCATATAGTTTGGCGTCCTCCACCATCTTCTGACTCCTCACCCGCAGGTTCTCCGTGTCTGCGAGTGCTCGCTTGTACTTTTCCTTGAAGAAACACAGAAAGATATGGAAGGTTAACAGGCTACAAAAAAAAACCATTTGTAATACAAATGTACTACAAATGTAATTTTTGTGCTCGGATACATGGAATGAAAAATGACCAGGCAGTACCAATCGATTTCCCAAATCCATTCCAGCATTTTCACACTTCATGGATACATGACACTTAACTTGCTCAATATAGTTTCATGTTTTGGGGGAATATATATATATATATATATATATATATATATATATATTTCCCATTATATGTGGTGCTGGATTTCAACCAACAACCACTTCAATCATTTTGAACGACAAATCTGAGGAAAATACGTAAAAATACTGACTTGTAATATGTACAGTTCAGTTTTAAAGGCATGAGATACGTGAAAAAAAAAAAAAGATGTCGTACAACGTTACATCCAATGACCTTTCCATTACACGGATAAGTGCTTGTTCGTTTTGGTCATGCAAACTCACGGTGACTTCCTTTAACTGCCCTTCAAGCTGGCTCTTCTCCTCTGCCGAGGCCTTCTCGGCGGCGCTCTGCTCCGGCTTGTCGCCCTCATCCTCGGGTCCCCGGCCGTTCTGGCGCTGGGCTGCGGTGCATAAGAACCGAGGGGACGACCTGCTGGGGCGGTTTGACGCAATCAGGGGAGAATGTGACGCACACTGAGGGCATGCTGAGGTTAGGACAGGAAGGCACTCCGTTTTAGTACACTTGTGTTTTTATATATATATATATATTTTACATTATATATTAATGTATATGGCTGGTATTCCAGACAACATTACATGCCTATCCTCCTTGTTGAAAACAAAAAAAACAAACCCAAAGCTCCTCAAGATCTAACCAAGTATTCAAGCCATCGCAGGTCTGTGTTATGTCATCATCTCTACGTCCCGGGTTCGATACCCGGTCAGAACTACGACTTCTGATCGATCGACTCAACGCAAAATAGGTGTGTGTGTGTGTGTGTGTTTTATGACCCACATATCGACATGCTGAACGTGTGTAAGAAAGAACAGATGTAAAGGATCAATCGATCCACTGTTATGACACCCTGGTTGCAGAGGACTTTTGGGAGTAATACCCATAATAATACATGAATGCATGAATACACTTGTATCAGATGAACCCTTACAGCCGGACGAACCCTTAACGACGACGTAGTTAACACGGGTTTACCTTAATAGTGAAGGTGAAGCCAGACAGAGGTAGCTCTGTCGCGCTGCTCGCACACACAGGTTCGCCATTTTCGCAGTGAAGCGAATACACGCTGATGGGACAGACTAGCGCGCTGGCAGGAGCCGGACGATATGGACCAATCGAAACCCTAGGTAGGAGGGGTTACCGAAGACGTTCGGCCAATCGGCGCGGCTCCAGTGTGACGGCGTTGTGAGGTTTGGTTGAGAGTGACGGTAAAGGTGAAACGGTGCACGTGACCCAAGGACGATTTGGTTGTATCACTAAAGTTAAGTTAATCACTAAACTTTAAAGTTTAAAGTTACTGACAAGTCTCTGGCCGTCCCAAAGAGCCTCCTAACTCAAGGTTTTATCAAAAACACCGATTTGAAACGCAACCAACAGGCTTAGTTGTTTCAAGTTCACTTATAATTGAACCTATCCGGTTTTAGTTTATTGTTGCCATGCATAGCTACTTTGTTATCTGTTGCATGTGTTATAAGATGTAAAACCCGTTGGTTTGAAGGTGTCTACTATAACTTTATTTTAAGTTATAACCTCACCAAGTCCAGTCTGGTGGGACAGGAAATCTTCTTGTCATTTTCTTTTGATATCTTTTTCCATTATAACCAAATCTTATGGATGTTGGCGCTCAACCGGGTCTAGCTCGCTCTGCTTGGGGAGCGTTGAGAGGTGCAGAGAGGTTTCTACACAACCTAATCATGAAATTATTTATTCAAGAACGTTTTGGCAATTTTCCCTTTCTTAAAAAGCCCTATTGGCGAGATGTGATAGCTAATATGTCCATTAGATTATAAGTTAACCCTTTCGTTTTGTTACATTTCTTACCCACACCACACTCACATTCTAATAAGAGGACAACTTTATTTATTCCCATTACAATTCATTCTGCAGATCTCCCAGGCCGAGACTCTCATGAAGCAGAGTGCAGAGCAAGCCGACGATAAGTAAGACATCCCATCATCGTGACACCCCTCTCTGGCTTTGTATCAACCATGTCACCCAAGTCCAAACCAATCAGATTTTAGGAAAACATCTTATTTTGTTGAGCTACTTCATGATTTTCCGGAATCGATGAAAACATTTATATTATATTTATTTATAGTTTGAGGGGTTTAGGACAAGAGTAACCAGCCCATTGCTTTAAATCGGCCGTGCTATTTATTCGCTCGGATCTTGGGGGGCAGTTAGAATATTTAGGTGGGCTTGCTCTCCACTTCCCCCAAGATATAAGTTGTATGGTAATGTTTGGGTCCAATCATTTAGCATATACTGTCAATAATGTCTACCCCAACTGTCCATAATGCTAACATTTACATGTGGCTCTTGTTGTGTAGGCCTATATGGATATATTTTCTATCAATCTCTTGTAAATATCTATTCTTATTTATATAATCTATTATCACTTTTTTATTATTATTATAACTGGTGCTCCTCTATTTCTTTCTGCTGTGTTTTCCCCTCTGGATTAATAAAGTCAACGCCATCATTATTTATTTTTCCAGCGTCGCTGTAGTACAGCTACTGACCACCAGAGAGAAGCAGATCCACACAGAGGGAAGCCAGGGGCCGAGGCAGGACCCACTGCGGAACGAACATGGACTTGGAGAAAAGGATAGCGGTGAGTGAGCCTAATATGTAATATGCTCACTGATTTCCATGGCCATCTTAAGCACGAAAAACAGAACAGTTTCAGTTGGTGATCATCTAGAGGCCTGTTGGGACACTAGCATTGATGAGATGTGTATTCAAGCAAGAGGAAATCACAAAAACGGAATATGATCTTAAGAAAATCTTAAATCGTGTCCACCTAGATGTGTGTGACGGATAGATGAGCAACGTTTGCTACAGTCCACTGGGTAGGCTGGTGGGCTGATCTATCCAGCACACATCTAGGTGGACACGCCCACCTGTGATGTCATAAGGGGAAGATTTCCAAAACGGCTTGTGCCACATCTGGTGGCATCTGGCATGTCATGGGACCTTTAAGAAAAAAACTCTTGAGAACTTGTGTGTTTCTAGCACCCACAAGTAATTATGTAATGGGAAAGTTAAGGCATGATCTCTTGTAATGGCTCGCCTTATGTATTTATCAAAGTCTTCTTTTGCATTATACCAACATTGATCAAAACACCCGATTTGATGACTAAATGAATAAGCCATCTTTATATGGATAAGAACAAAAAATACAATACAAAATCACACATACCGCTGTGGGGTCATAAAAATATAATATATTGTGGTCATAACTTGGTTCAATTCATGTACAATATTCAAATATTATAGTATATTTTCAAGTCCCCACTGCACAACTCAATGCTGCATTTCCTGTAGTATTAATAATCTTGGGTGATCTATTATATGTTGGGGTCTGTCCACCTGTCTTCCTCATGTTGTGTTATGCTGTATTTTCCTAAATGGAATTCCCCCCCCCGGGGGATCAATAAAGTACACATCACATCACATCACATCTTAAATTGGCCTTTATTATCACACACACACACACAGAGACACACACACACACACACACACACACTTTCAATCCTCAGACCCCCCCCCCCACCCCACCCCTTTCACTCCCATTCACGGCTCTGTCACATCTGACAAGGCGGAGCTAATTGATAAGCACGCTGTTTCTCACTCTCTCTTGCCCCCCCCCCCCCCCCCCTCCCCCCTCCCCCCCTCCCTGCACCTCACACCTGTTATTCTGCGCCAGATCAGAAGCCCCTTGCGGTAGGAAGGAAGGAAAAGACAAATTATTAATTTTGCGAAAAGTGGAGCAGCGGCGCTCTCTCGTTAGCGACTTTGTTTGGTGGCGTGACGCCCCATTAACTCCACATTCCGCGCGTCTCGTCTCTGCTTTGATGGCGCCTTGCAGCGGCGGGAAGATAACCGCGTCGTCCTTTTAGCGAAGAGACGGGATGGGAGTGTGATCCTCCAGCTGTCGCCTGGCACGGCGCCGACGTCAGATAAACGCGCACCCTGCTCAACCCCGATATAGCCGGCTCACTCTCTCTCCTTGTTGAGTCGACATACACCGCTACACAGTGTCCTCGGGGCAGGCTAGTGGCCCCCCCCCCCCACCACCAAAAAGATAGGCCCAAACTTGGTTCAAACCACATTGTCTCCAGCCCCACCTGTAGGAACCCTACCTCATCCATAAGGACACGTCTCTCTAACCCTAACTCACTGCGAGTGGATTCGGGTACAACTGTCTGCTAAACCGCTATACCGTAGAACAGGCCTCTTCAACTAGCGGCCCACGGGCCGAATACGGTCCCCTCTTCATTTTTTCCTCCAAGCAAGATTAAAAGTGAAGAAGAAAGGAATGCGTCTGACAACTTTATTCCATGTAGTAGTACATAACCCTAACCCTAACCCTAACACTACTTTAAGTATGGTTTATTTGTAGCGATTCATTCACGTAGTTTTACTCCATGTGTGGCCCATGAACCCCCCTGGTGGATTTCCTTTTTGGCCCACTTGTGAAGGAGGTTGAATAGTCCTGCTGTAGTACGGTATGGTAAAAGTGTATACAGGTGTATACAGTACAAGCCCATTATAGACGACTGACTCAAATCTACATCACATAAATCCATCTCCATTACAGGGTTGAACTGGGCCAGGGCCAGCGAGAGCAGTATCTGTTGGGTGCCTATCTAGGCTAAGGATTCAGTGAGCATGAATAGTCATAGAGAGAGGGGGGAGGGAGGGGGGGAGGAGGGGGGGAGGGAGGGGGTGCATCGCCCTTGGGGACGTTGATGAGTGCGGTTCAGGGCTGTCTTGTTTGTTTACCAGAGGAATCCGAGGAAAAGAGCGTTTCTGGAGCATGCGTCTCTCTAACGCCCTGTGTCATGAGGATCAAGAGGGGGGGATGAGAAGGGGTGAGAGAGAGAGAGAGGGGGAGAGAGGGGGAGAGGGGTGGGTGAGGGAGAAAGAGATGAGAGATGAGGTATGGATGAAAACAAAGCCTCCGCCATTAATACGGATCGGGAGTTTTTTTAATACATTCACAAAGACCTTTCGTGCTACAAGACAACACGTTCAAGGCTGTTCCATTATTCATCCGCGGCAATCATCCCCGGCCTCCCCTACCCTCTCCCCTGTCTCCTCCGACCAGACTAACAAGGCTTCTGCTGAATCACCCAGACAGTGTGTGTGTGTGTGTGTACAGGGTTATCAGGCACGAGGCCGCAGAGGTAAATGGCTCACTGGGGACCTCGATGATTTCGCCTGGTCCTGCGTTGTCGGGCCTTACTAATGGATGACCAGCAGGGGGCAGAAAAACACATGTTTAATGGATGCTTTCGGCGTGTTACTGCGGGCCTGGGAATAACGCAGAGAATAATGGGGTGTATAATACGCATCTCTCTCTCTCTCTCTCTCTCTCTCTCTCTCTCTCTCTCTCTCTCTCTCTCTCTCTCTCTCTCTCTCTCTCTCTCTCTCTCTCTCTCTCTCTCTCTCTCTCTCTCTCTCTCTTGCTGTGTCTCTTCCTGCCGCATGCATTGTGTTGTCACACAGAATATAAAAGACAGACCAAACCACAACACAGCCCTTGTAAGCCATTGTGGAGAATGTATTCTACTGTATGTATGTATACTACGGTATACAAAGTGTGCTTAGTATATGCCAGATTAAGGAGGGTTCAACACACCGATGAAATTACAATAACAAACAACAGAGAAGAGGATAGGATTGAGAGAGGACATTTGTTATTTAATGTTTTTTGATTTGATGATTTGCTGGATTCTGAATTTAGTGCAAGTAACTACCATCACAAACAAATATAACATTTTCACTGATCTTAAAAAAAAGTGACATCAAGTATACTATTCAGCCTCCACTAACGCGCACGCACGCACGCACGCACACACACACACACACACACACACACACACACACACACACACACACACACACACACACACACACGGGGCCATACAGTTCAAATTGTTGTTGAACCAACTGAAGAATTATAATCTTCTGGTGCATAACACATGCACACACACACATGCACGCACGCACATGCGCACGCACCCACACACTCACACACACACACACACACACACACACACATACACAGACACACATATACACACACATACACACACACTATATACACCTATACACCCTCTTCTACATCTGCTCCCCAGTTTGTCTCATCCTGCATCCCCCAACACCCCAATATAACTAAGATGGAAA
>NC_140293.1:10798832-10803832 GCF_964030765.1 Micromesistius poutassou | reverse complement strand
ACGCTTTCATTTTGTATCAAAATGGCGCCTTAAATATTGATGTTTTAGCAACACATTCTCACTCTGAGTTTGTCAAATATCGACGCCAGGGCATCAACTGCTGACGCAAAAGGTGTGCTTTTGACGCCCAGGGAAAGCGCTCCCGCAAATCTTTTTTTCGTAGGATGGTTGGGGCAAGTACCGCCTGTTAGGGTAAGGGTAGTAGTGGTTAGGGTTAGGGTAGTAGTGGTTAGGGTTAGGGTAGTAGTGGGTTAGGGTAGTAGTGGTTGGGGTTAGGGTAGTAGTGGTTAGGGTTAGGGTAGTAGTGGTTAGGGTTAGGGTAGTAGTGTTTAGGGTTAGGGTAGTAGTGGTTAGGGTTAGGGTAGTAGTGGGTTAGGGTAGTAGTGGTTAGGGCAGTAGTGGTTAGGGTTAGGGTAGTAGTGGTTAGGGTTAGGGTAGTAGTGGTTAGGGTAGTAGTGGTTAGGCTTAGGGTAGTAGTGATCAGGGTTAGGGTAGTAGTGGTTAGGGTTAGGGTAGTAGTGGGTTAGGGTAGTAGTGGTTAGGCTTAGGGTAGTAGTGGTTAGGGTAGTAGTGGTTAGGGTTAGGGTAGTAGTGGTTAGGGTTAGGGCAGTAGTGTTTAGGGTAGTCTTGGTTAGGGTAGTAGTGGTTAGGGTTAGGGTAGTAGTGGTTAGGGTTAGGGTTAGGCTAGTAGTGGTAAGGGTTAGGGCAGTAGTGGTTAGGGTTAGGGTAGTAGTGTTAGGGTTAGGGTTAGGGTAGTAGTGGATAGGGTTAGGGCAGTAGTGGTTAGGGTTAGGGTAGTAGTGGTTAGGGTTAGGGTTAGGCTAGTAGTGGTAAGGGTTAGGGCAGTAGTGGTTAGGGTTAGGGTAGTAGTGTTAGGGTTAGGGTTAGGGTTAGCTAGTTACATGTTAGACCCCCCCAGCCCCCTCCCTACCTTTATCAAATATTCAAAACTGGTCGGCTCCGCGTGTTGGGTTCACTTCACCGGACACCTGAGTGTGCTGGTCCGTGAAGGACCCCTCCACCTCCAAACCCCCACCCCCCGCCCCGCCCCCACCCAGCCATCACCCACACTACACTACAACAGAAACAGCCTCAAACACAAAAACAACAGCCGCAGCAAAACGACACCTCGACTCCATCCACTGAAAGTGTGATCTGGATCTCAACGAGATCGCTGGTGTTGCTGTGAAATGACTTTCTTTTAGTGGCGGTTCTGGAACTCTGAGCGAGTTGTTTCCCGCAGGTTTGTTATTTATCCATGAAGGTCAATCCACGAGCGTAGCAGGTGTGTTTTATTGGAGATCTGTTGTCGGTGTTTTGAGTCCACTGTTTGTGAAGATGTTTGTTTAGCTTCGTTGATACTGCAGTGTCATCTTCCAACCCGGCCTTCTACATTTTATAAATCATCCCCTGTTATTACTGTATTACTGTATTATAACACAGAAATAAATCATATATTACAACATATTATGTTACTTGCTGTGTTTATGGGGTTTTTCAAAGGGGTTGGATATGCATGTCACCGACGTTGCGATCCAATCAAATCCAAATCTCTAATCTGTATTGTCGAGTGTTCCAACCTATAATGGGTTTTTATAGTATGAGGGCTATATGAGAACCTTCAGTCGCACTAGGTGGGAAGACCTCTCCTGAGCCGTCGCCTAGGAGGGGGGATACCCGATACTGGTTTCTCTTCAGCCCCGGGGCTTAACCTGTGCTGGCCCTCTTTGTACGTGTTAGAGATCCTCGGCTAAGCTCAGTGGAGGAAGACTCCGGTCTATGTGTCCAACACAGGTCACTCGTTTAAGCCCCTACGAGGTTAAGCTAAATTTAGGCTACACGCGTTTCGATCGAACTCTGTGGCGTCTCTTACCACCCCAGTCCCTATGGGCCACGAAGCGGGGAACAAGTCTGAACCTCTTTATATTGCCTCACTCTCCGGACCAGTCACCATCAACCTTGTTTGTGTCATGCACCACTCACCTATCGTGCGGAGGCTGGGAGAGCTGCGGGCTGTCGGTCGGGCCCCTACTGGGGAGCCGATCAATCACTGAAGAACTGATTTAATCGCCTACTACAAAACGTAGTCAGGTAGTTTTATTTAGATTCAATAAACTTGTTTTACACTATGACAGAGAAAAATAATTGTCAAGAGAAAGAAGTTAAATGTTAACGGAGTCTGTTATATAATACCTCATCCTCATCGTCATCCGCTTATCCGGGGTCGGGTCGAGACCCGACCCCGACCCCGGTCGACCTGACCGAGAACGCGGACACAGCTCTCGCTTTGGGAGTACAGAGATTGGATGGCCCTGAGGAGTGACCCCCTTACCCCGTACTCCCACAGCACCTCCCACAGTTTCTCCCGGGGGACCCGGTCATATGCCTTCTCCAAATCCACAAAACACATGTAGACCGGATGGGCATACTCCCAGGCCCCCTCCAGGATCCTTGCGAGAGTGAGTGAGTGAGTGCAAGAGCTGATCCGTAGTTCCACGTCCAGGGCGGAAACCGCATTGTTCCTCTTCAATCTGATGTTCGACAATCGGCCGAACCCTCCTTTCCAGCACCTTAGAGTAGACTTTCCCAGGGAGGCTGAGAAGTGTGATACCCCAGTAATTGGCACACACTCTCTGGTCCCCCTTTTTGAACAGGGGAACCACCACCCCGGTTTTCCACTCCTTTGGCACTGTACCAGACTCCCACGCAATGTTGAATAGGCGTGTCAACCATGACAGCCCCTCACCACCCAGAGCTTTTAGCATTTCTGGCTGGATCTCATCAATCCCTGGGGCTTTGCCACTGCGAAGATGTTGAACTACCTCAGTGACTTCCACCAGGGAAATTGACGATGAACCATCATCAACCTCGAGCTCTGCCGCCATCATAGAGGGTGTGTTAGTCGGATTCAGGAGTTCCTCAAAGTGTTCCTTCCAACGTTCGACTACCTCCTCAGTCGAGGTCAACAGAGTCCCACCCTTACTGTACACAGCTTGGATGTTTCCCCGTTTCCCCCTTCTGAGGTGTCGGATGGTCTTCCAGAAACACTTTGGTGCCGAAAGTCCTTCTCCATGTCCTCTCCGAACTTCTCCCACACCCGCTGCTTAGCCTCCAACACGGCAGCGGCTGCAGCCCTTCGAGCCTGCCAGTACCCTGCAACTGCGTCAGGAGTCCTCTGGGATAACATACCCCGGAAGGCCTCCTTCTTCAGTCGGACGGCTTCCCTGACCACTGTTCGGTTGACAGTTCCGCCCCTCTCTTCACCCGAGTGTCCAAAACATAAGGCCTCAGATCAGCTGACACGATCACGAAATCGATCATCGATCTTCGGCCTAGGGTACTCTGGTACCAGGTACACTTATGAGCACCCTTATGTTCAAACATGGTGTTCGTTATGGACAATCCATGACTAGCACAGAAGTCCAGTAACAAATGACCACTCAGGTTTAGATCAGGGAGGCCGTTCCTCCCCACCACGCCTCTCCAGGTGTCTCCATCGTTGCCCACGTGGGCGTTGAAGTCTCCCAGCAGAACTACGGAGTCCCCTACCGGAGCCCCATACAGGACTCCATTCAGGGTCTCCAAGAAGGCCGAGTACTCTGAACTGCTGTTCGGTGCATACGCACAAACAACAGTCAGAGTTTTCCCCCCCACCACCCTTAGGCGTAGGGAGGCGACCCTCTCGTCCACTGGGGTAAACTCCAACACCGCGGCGCTCAGCCGGGGATTTATGAGTATCCCCACACCCGCCCGGCGCCTCACGCCCTGGGCAACTCCAGAGAAGAATAGAGTCCAACCCCTATCCAGGAGTACGGTACCAGAGCTGAGACTGTGCATAGAGGTAAGCCCCACCAGATCTAACTGGTAGCGCTCCACCTCCCTCACAAGCTCCGGTTCCTTTCCACACAGTGAGGTGACGTTCCACGTCCCCAGAGCCAGCTTCTGCCGCCCGGGTCTGGTCCGTCGGGACCCCTGACTTTCACTGCCACCCATGTGGCAGCGCACCCGACCCCAGCGGGTCTCCCTGCAGGTGGTGGGCCCACAGGGCGAAGAGGGGAGGGGGTGCCACGTAGCTTGTTCGGGCTGTGCCCGGCCGGGCTCCGTGGAAAACCCGGCCACCAGGCGCTCGCCGGCGAGCCCTCCGTCTGGGCCTGGCTCCAGACGGAGGCCCCGGGCTTCCTCCGGGCCGGGTCTCTCCTCCTCTTTCTTGCATATTCATTGGGGTCTTGTGAACCATTCTTAGTCTGGCCCCTCACCTGAGACCACTCTGCCATGGGAGACCCTACCAGGAGCACATGGCTCCAGACAACACAGCCCTCAGGTTCCTTGAGGCTACTTCACTAAGCTAGTAGAGGATCTCCGTAGAGGCTACTTCACTAAGCTAGTAGAGGATCTCCGTAGAGGCTACTTCACTAAGCTAGTAGAGGATCTCCGTAGAGGCTACTTCACTAAGCTAGTAGAGGATCTCCTTAGAGGCTACTTCACTAAGCTGGTAGAGGATCTCCGTAGAGGCTACTTCACTAAGCTAGTAGAGGGAGAAAGGGAAGGAGAGGAAGAAGCAGTGTTGGGGGTCCAATAGAGTCAACAAGTGACTCCATCAGACCCCGTGGGTCAGTGAGTAAAAGAAGGCAGGAGAAGAAGTGCTGCCGAGAGGGTCCTGGGTGCGCTCTATATGTACCAGTCGCCAGCTGACTTGTGCGTGCGAAGGCAGGCGCATGCGTGGTTATGATACAGTTATATTCCGTTTTACTCAGAGGCAGAGCGGTATGGAGGTTCCTGTTTTCTTCTGAGGCCCTTTGGTACAATTTTTGCTGATGCAGCAGCTCAGCAGTTCAACAGTTTAACATCTCAATATTTTCCACATGATGACCGCACTAAATTCGGAAGTCCTGCTCATATATGGTAGTGTCACTGAAAGTCAGTTTCTTTTCCATGAGCAGATGTACACGATTGTTCCCGTTTTCCCACCGGTATCCTTAGCATCGAAACCGCCTATCAGC
>NC_140293.1:10792631-10798632 GCF_964030765.1 Micromesistius poutassou | reverse complement strand
GTAGTGGTTAGGGTTAGGGTAGTAGTGGTTAGGGTTAGGGTAGTAGTGGTTAGGGTTAGGGCAGTAGTGGTTAGGGTTAGGGTAGTAGTGGGTTAGGGTAGTAGTGGTTAGGCTTAGGGTAGTAGTGGTTAGGGTAGTAGTGGTTAGGGTTAGGGCAGTAGTGGTTATGGTTAGGGTAGTAGTGATCAGGGTTAGGGTAGTAGTGGTTAGGGTTAGGGTAGTAGTGGTTAGGGTTAGGGTAGTAGTGGTTAGGGTAGTAGTGGTTAGGCTTAGGGTAGTAGTGATCAGGGTTAGGGTAGTAGTGGTTAGGGTTAGGGTAGTAGTGGGTTAGGGTAGTAGTGGTTAGGCTTAGGGTAGTAGTGGTTAGGGTAGTAGTGGTTAGGGTTAGGGCAGTAGTGGTTATGGTTAGGGTAGTAGTGGTTAGGGTTAGGGTTAGGGTAGTAGTGGTTAGGGTTAGGGCAGTAGTGGTTATGGTTAGGGTAGTAGTGGTTAGGGTTAGGGCAGTAGTGGTTAGGGTAGTCTTGGTTAGGGTAGTAGTGGTTAGGGTTAGGGTAGTAGTGGTTAGGGTTAGGGTTAGGCTAGTAGTGGTAAGGGTTAGGGCAGTAGTGGTTAGGGTTAGGGTAGTAGTGTTAGGGTTAGGGTTAGGGTTAGGGTTAGCTAGTTACATGTTAGACCCCCCCAGCCCCCTCCCTACCTTTATCAAATATTCAAAACTGGTCGGCTCCGCGTGTTGGGTTCACTTCACCGGACACCTGAGTGTGCTGGTCCGTGAAGGACCCCTCCACCTCCAAACCCCCACCTCCCGCCCCGCCCCCACCCAGCCATCACCCACACTACACTACAACAGAAACAGCCTCAAACACAAAAACAACAGCCGCAGCAAAACGACACCTCGACTCCATCCACTGAAAGTGTGATCTGGATCTCAACGAGATCGCTGGTGTTGCTGTGAAATGACTTTCTTTTAGTGGCGGTTCTGGAACTCTGAGCGAGTTGTTTCCCGCAGGTTTGTTATTTATCCATGAAGGTCAATCCACGAGCGTAGCAGGTGTGTTTTATTGGAGATCTGTTGTCGGTGTTTTGAGTCCACTGTTTGTGAAGATGTTTGTTTAGCTTCGTTGATACTGCAGTGTCATCTTCCAACCCGGCCTTCTACATTTTATAAATCATCCCCTGTTATTACTGTATTACTGTATTATAACACAGAAATAAATCATATATTACAACACATTATGTTACTTGCTGTGTTTATGGGGTTTTTCAAAGGGGTTGGATATGCATGTCACCGACGTTGCGATCCAATCAAATCCAAATCCCTAATCTGTATTGTCGAGTGTTCCAACCTATAATGGGTTTTTATAGTATGAGGGCTATATGAGAACCTTCAGTCGCACTAGGTGGGAAGACCTCTCCTGAGCCGTCGCCTAGGAGGGGGGATACCCGATACTGGTTTCTCTTCGGCCCCGGGGCTTAACCTGTGCTGGCCCTCTTTGTACGTGTTAGAGATCCTCGGCTAAGCTCAGTGGAGGAAGACTCCGGTCTATGTGTCCAACACAGGTCACTCGTTTAAGCCCCTACGAGGTTAAGCTAAATTTAGGCTACACGCGTTTCGATCGAACTCTGTGGCGTCTCTTACCACCCCAGTCCCTGTGGGCCACGAAGCGGGGAACAAGTCTGAACCTCTTTACATTGCCTCACTCTCCGGACCAGTCACCATCAACCTTGTTTGTGTCATGCACCACTCACCTATCGTGCGGAGGCTGGGAGAGCTGCGGGCTGTCGGTCGGGCCCCTACTGGGGAGCTAGATCAATCACTGAGGAACTGATTTAATCGCCTACTACAAAACGTAGTCAGGTAGTTTTATTTAGATTCAATAAACTTGTTTTACACTATGACAGAGAAAAATAATTGTCAAGAGAAAGAAGTTAAATGTTAACGGAGTCTGTTATATAATACCTCATCCTCATCGTCATCCGCTTATCCAGGGTCGGGTCGAGAACGACCCGACCCCGGTCGACCTGACCGAGAACGCGGACACAGCTCTCGCTTTGGGAGTACAGAGATTGGATGGCCCTGAGGAGTGACCCCCTTACCCCGTACTCCCGCAGCACCTCCCACGGTTTCTCCCGGGGGACCCGGTCATATGCCTTCTCCAAATCCACAAAACACATGTAGACCGGATGGGCATACTCCCAGGCCCCCTCCAGGATCCTTGCGAGAGTGAGTGAGTGAGTGCAAGAGCTGATCCGTAGTTCCACGTCCAGGGCGGAAACCGCATTGTTCCTCTTCAATCTGATGTTCGACAATCGGCCGAACCCTCCTTTCCAGCACCTTAGAGTAGACTTTCCCAGGGAGGCTGAGAAGTGTGATACCCCAGTAATTGGCACACACACTCTGGTCCCCCTTTTTGAACAGGGGAACCACCACCCCGGTTTTCCACTCCTTTGGCACTGTACCAGACTCCCACGCAATGTTGAATAGGCGTGTCAACCATGACAGCCCCTCACCACCCAGAGCTTTTAGCATTTCTGGCATCAATCCCTGGGGCTTTGCCACTGCGAAGATGTTGAACTACCTCAGTGACTTCCACCAGGGAAATTGACGATGAACCACCATCAACCTCGAGCTCTGCCGCCATCATAGAGGGCGTGTTAGTCGGATTCAGGAGTTCCTCAAAGTGTTCCTTCCAACATTCGACTACCTCCTCAGTCGAGGTCAACAGAGTCCCACCCTTACTGTACACAGCTTGGATGTTTCCCCGTTTACCCCCTTCTGAGGTGTCGGATGGTCTTCCAGAAACACTTTGGTGCCGAAAGTCCTTCTCCATGTCCTCTCCGAACTTCTCCCACACCCGCTGCTTAGCCTCCGACACGGCAGCGGCTGCAGCCCTTCAAGCCCGCCGGTACCCTGCAACTGCGTCAGGAGTCCTCCGGGATAACATACCCCGGAAGGCCTCCTTCTTCAGTCGGACGGCTTCCCTGACCACCGGTGTCCACCACGGTGTCCGAGGGTTACCGCCCCTTGAGGAACCTAAGACCCTGAGGCCACAGCTCACCGCCACAGCTTCAGCAATGGAGACTTTGAACACCGCCCACTCCGGCTCAATGCCCCCAACCTCCACAGGGATGCTAGAAAAGCTCCGCCGGAGGTGTGAGTTGAAGATCTCTAGGACGGGGGCCTCCTCCAGACGTTCCCAATTCACCCGCACTACCCGTTTGGGCTTACCAGGTCTGTCCAGACTCTTCCCCCATTCCCTGATCCAACTCACCACCAGATGGTGGTCGGTTGACAGTTCCTTCCCTCTCTTCACCCGAGTGTCCAAAACATAAGGCCTCAGATCAGCTGACACGATCACGAAATCGATCTTCGGCCTAGGGTACTCTGGTACCAGGTACACTTATGAGCACCCTTATGTTCAAACAAGGTGTTCGTTATGGACAATCCATGACTAGCACAGAAGTCCAGTAACAAATGACCACTCAGGTTTAGATCAGGGAGGCCGTTCCTCCCCACCACGCCTCTCCAGGTGTCTCCATCGTTGCCCACGTGGGCGTTGAAGTCTCCCAGCAGAACTACGGAGTCCCCTACCGGAGCCCCATACAGGACTCCATTCAGGGTCTCCAAGAAGGCCGAGTACTCTGAACTGCTGTTCGGTGCATACGCACAAACAACAGTCAGAGTTTTCCCCCCCACCACCCTTAGGGGTAGGGAGGCGACCCTCTCGTCCACCGGGGTAAACTCCAACACCGCGGCGCTCAGCCGGGGATTTATGAGTATCCCCACGCCCGCCCAGCGCCTCACGCCCTGGGCAACTCCAGAGAAGAATAGAGTCCAACCCCTATCCAGGAGTACGGTACCAGAGCTGAGACTGTGCGTAGAGGTAAGCCCCACCAGATCTAACTGGTAGCGCTCCACCTCCCTCACAAGCTCCGGTTCCTTTCCACACAGTGAGGTGACGTTCCACGTCCCCAGAGCCAGCTTCTGCCGCCCGGGTCTGGTCCGTCGGGACCCCTGACTTTCACTGCCACCCATGTGGCAGCGCACCCGACCCCAGCGGGTCTCCCTGCAGGTGGTGGGCCCACAGGGCGAAGAGGGGGGGGGTGCCACGTAGCTTGTTCGGGCTGTGCCCGGCTGGGCTCCGTGGAAAACCCGGCCACCAGGCGCTCGCCGGCGAGCCCTCCGTCTGGGCCTGGCTCCAGACGGAGGCCCCGGGCTTCCTCCGGGCCGGGTCTCTCCTCCTCTTTCTTGCATATTCATTGGGGTCTTGTGAACCATTCTTAGTCTGGCCCCTCACCTGAGACCACTCTGCCATGGGAGACCCTACCAGGAGCACATGGCTCCAGACAACACAGCCCTCAGGTACACGCAAACCTCTCCACCACGATAAGGTGACGGTTCCAGGAGAGTAGTTATATAATACAGTTTTACAAAATGTTACAGAAAATCACGATTACATTAAAAAGAGTCTAAAACATTAAATCATCATTAAGGTTTGTCTACACGCTCCTGTCTTTGCATATCTATTAGAGTCAACAATTGAGTCTATTAGACTGCACGAGCAGTGTTACAATAAACCATACAATAAACCATACAAACAATTATCAATCAACAATACAAATTATCAATAAACAATATAAGTAAGATTAGATATAATAGAAATAATCCCGTGTCACAGCTTGGTCCTGCGTCGGAGCTATCCCAGTAAATCTGGAAAAGAATAAACTAAAGAGAGGTAATCGCAATAAGCAAAAAGATCTCCGTAGAGGCTACTTCACTAAGCTGGTAGAGGATCTCCGTAGAGGCTACTTCACTAAGCTAGTAGAGGATCTCCTTAGAGGCTACTTCACTAAGCTAGTAGAGGATCTCCGTAGAGGCTACTTCACTAAGCTGGTAGAGGATCTCCGTAGAGGCTACTTCACTAAGCTAGTAGAGGGAGAAAGGGAAGGAGAGGAAGAAGCAGTGCTCGGGGTCCAATAGAGTCAACAAGTGACTCCATCAGACCCCGTGGGTCAGTGAGTAAAAGAAGGCAGGAGAAGAAGTGCTGCCGAGAGGGTCCTGGGTGCGCTCTATATGTACCAGTCGCCAGCTGACTTGTGCGTGCGACGGCAGGCGCATGCGTGGTTATGATACAGTTATATTCCGTTTTACTCAGAGGCAGAGAGGTATGGAGGTTCCTGTTTTCTTCTGAGGCCCTTTGGTACAATTTTTGCTGATGCAGCAGCTCAGCAGTTCAACAGTTTAACATCTCAATATTTTCCACATGATGACCGCACTAAATTCGGAGGTCCTGCTCATATATGGTAGTGTCACTGAAAGTCAGTTTCTTTTCCATGAGCAGATGTACACGATTGTTCCCGTTTTCCCACCGGTATCCCACCGTTTTCCCACCGGTATCCTTAGCATCGAAAACCGCATATCAGCAGTTCCAATATTTCAGCATTTCGATGTCTCACATATGTCTCACATATGTCTTTTTTATGAACAGATGGTCATGATGTTTCCGCTTTTCTTTGAGGTAGACAGTACACTTATTGTTGAAACAGCAGATCAGTAATATAACATTTCAGATACAGCAGATCAGTAGTTACAACAGTTCAGCAATTCAACAGTGTTCATTTATTGTCCGGATTAATAGCAGATGTCCTACCCTTGATTGGGTAGTGGGAGGCTTAGGGCTAGGTGCGTCAACGTGTGGCCTCACGGGCACACAACAGTATTTAATTACATGAGGTGATGTTTGATTAATGCTCCATCTCTTGGTCAGATTAGCACCACCAAACACCCCCCACCCCCCACAACCACCATGGCTGCACACTACCACTGAAACACTTTACACTAAAGTTAACTCTTAAAACTACACCTCATTACGTACTATTACTTATTACCACTGTTTTAGTTTCTCTTATTATTAATTACTTTATTTTATTTTAATTATTATTTATTATTGTGATCTATGCTGATACTTTTTTTTTTTTAAATATATATATATATATTTTTTTA
>NC_140293.1:10765131-10787631 GCF_964030765.1 Micromesistius poutassou | reverse complement strand
TCTTCATCATCATCACTCCCCCCCCCCACCCCCCCCCCCCCCCCCCCCCCCCCCCCCTCCAGTCATCCGGTCACCAAAAAAGAAAACAGGCAGAAGACTTATTCTTCCTGAAGGTTCCCACCATCAAGGTCATGAGACGACGATCCACCATCTAGCCTGACTCTGCACATCCCCTCCACTACTTACCTTCCTCCAACCTCTACACCCCCCCCCCCCCCACCACCACCACCACCACCACCCACTCATTCTAACGAAACACAAGGAAATCCTGATCCTCATCTCAGCCACTCATGGCGAAGGATTATCCCCCTGCTTCTAATCAAATCTAATCTAAACAGGATACCAGCATCTGCATTTTATTAGCGAATTAGAAATTTCTATCAAGGGTGGGGGGGGGGGGGGGTTTCTAATGACGCACATAGTATGCTCCCACGTGCTAGTGTAAACACGCGCACGCACAACTGAAAAACGCCTTTCTCGTTTCCTTTGTTGTTTTCTCACTCGCACACTTGCTCTCCCTCTCTCGCCCTCACTCGGTCCCCTTGGCTTCCGACTCCATGCAGAAGGTATTGGTTCATGATTCACATGCCGAACAGAACAGTTCATTTGACTCCCTCCACCCCACCCCCCCCCCCCCCCCCCCCCCCCACCCCCG
This sequence comes from Micromesistius poutassou, assembly GCF_964030765.1. Lineage (NCBI taxonomy): Eukaryota > Metazoa > Chordata > Actinopteri > Gadiformes > Gadidae > Micromesistius > Micromesistius poutassou. Next base: position 10,786,976 of record NC_140293.1, on the reverse strand, counting down.
CCCCCCTCCCCCTTCCTCTTCCTCCCCGAGCCCCCGCCGAATATTGTTTGCATGTGCCGCGAGCCTGTCACATCATTTCTCCTTGTCTCTGCCCGTCCCGCCGTGCATAAACCTCTTTAAGGGGCCGTTCCTCAAGTCAGGAAAGGAGAGGAACCTAGGGGACGGTTCTGTGCAGACAGAACCGGCCTTTGTTCCCCCACTCTTCTCCCGTGTCCGGTGGCGAGCCGCCTGGCTCTTTGTGGTTGAATTATTGTTGTGGCGTGTGTGTTGTACCGGATGACCGTTGTACCGGCTCAACAGCGTGTCATTGTTGTTTGACGACCGTACCTCCCAGTTGACCAGGCGTCTGCAGACGATACCCCAGCCCCCTGTTCAGCTATTGCTCATACCACTATTACTATTTAGTCGTTTCACAGATGCTTCAAGCCAAAGCGAATTTCAGCCCATCCAGACCCATGCCATGTCACGTGCAGGTAGTGGATAAGGTTTTGCCAAAAAGGATGCTTACAGTCTCTTTCTGTGGAATCAAACCTGTAGCCCTTTGACTGGGATTCAGTCACCCTGACCATCAGATGATCCTGCCCGCCGTCCCCCCATAAAACATAATCTATCTCTTTTAACAATGGCCGTTGAGATGTGGGTGGTTTGGATGTATGTGGTCGTATTTCCCCACCAGCTGAAATGGGCCTTAAGCTTGTGTTTTTACTGTTTCTCCCTCAACTGCTTTCTCCGCGACAGGTCCGTGATTGCATTACAGCTCACTCTCTCCAGCTCTCCCTCAATGAAAATCCTTCTCCTTGACTTGAAGTGTTTTATACGCTAAAAGGAATACATTTTGGCAGGCTCCACACACAAATCCTATTTCCTCATTTTTTGGTGTGCCTGCAAAGTCCACGAGAGTCCACAAACGTGGACTTTGCAGGCACACCAAAAAGAGGAAATCCAATTATTTCCGAGCACGGCTTTTGTTTTAAAGATGAACTTTTTTGTGATACAGTTGTCGTTTGCGTTGGCGAGCTGTGCTCTTGATGCTTGATCCTCCTGCACTGATGAGAGCGTGGACGGAGCCGGCGTCTCTCCTGCCAGACGTCGGCAGGTCTGACGCACACGCCAGCGAGTGGCAAGTTAATTGGCTCGGGTGCAAGTTTGTGTGCACAGTACACGTCGTCGTGCGCACATGCACCCTCGCACGTTCCCGAAGGTGCACACACACCCCTTCGTGATTGTCCGAGTGGATACAAATTGGCATGTGTGGTACAGCGTTGTGGACACACCAGGGAGTGTAAAAGACAGCGAGCGTTTGAATGTCTTCTTTTTGAATTCGGGGGATTGGATTTCAATCACAATCTTTTAAACGCAACGTAAGCGCAAAACGACGGTCAGAAACACAGACGGAGAGACGGAGCGACGGCGCGGGAGAAACTGAATGAACACACGCGAGCGTGCTCATGGACGGTACCCACACACCCTCAGGCGTAACACACACAAAGCTGAAGGAAGGCCCCATAAAGGCCGCTGGTGTTTGTGTGTTCTGTTGCTCGTCCTCCAGACCGCCTCTCCACGGTCGTCCTCTGCAGCACTTCTCGTGCCTTTTTACTTGAAACAAGCCGTTGTGATTATCACACTATGTGTGTGTGTGTGTGAGTGTGTCGGTGTGTCAGGGGCGGACATTTTTCATGTCACCTAGCGACAGCAAGTAAACAAATAAACTATTTGTCGGCGGAATGTCATGTGGTGTGCTTCTAGGGTTATTAGGGTTCTCTCTACCCCTTCGAGCTAACCTCTCACCCACTCTGTCTCTGTCCCTGTCTATCTGTCTCTCACCCTCTCTGTCTCTGTCTCCGTCTATCTGTCTCTCACCCTCTCTGTCTCTGTCTCCATCTCTCTGTCTCTCATCCTCTCTGTCTCTGTCTCCATCTATCTGTCTCTCATCCTCTCTGTCTCCGTCTATCTGTCTCTCATCCTCTCTGTCTCTGTCTCCGTCTATCTGTCTCTCACCCACTCTGTCTCTGTTCCTGTCTATCTGTTTCTCACCCTCTCTGTCCCCGTCTATCTGTCTCTCACCCTCTCTGTCTCCGTCTATCTGTCTCTCACCCACTCTGTCTCTGTTCCTGTCTATCTGTCTCTCACCCACTCTGTCTCTGTTCCTGTCTATCTGTCTCTCATCCTCTCTGTCTCTGTGTCCATCTATCTGTCTCTCACCCACTCTGTCTCTGTTCCTGTCTATCTGTCTCTCACCCTCTCTGTCTCTGTCTCCGTCTATCTGTCTCTCACCCTCTCTGTCTCTGTGTCCATCTATCTGTCTCTCACCCTCTCTGTCTCTGTGTCCATCTATCTGTCTCTCACCCTCTCTGTCTCTGTCTATCTGTCTCTCACCCTCTCTGTCTCTGTCTCTCTGTCTCTCATCCTCTCTGTCTCCGTCTCTCTGTCTCTCATCCTCTCTGTCTCCGTCTATCTGTCTCTCACCCTCTCTGTCTCTGTCTCCGTCTATCTGTCTCTCACCCTCTCTGTCTCTGTGTCCGTCTATCTGTCTCTCATCCTCGGTTTCCCCTCACCTGCCCGCTCGCATCTCATCAACATCTCATCAACATCTCATCATCTCATCATCTCATCGCCATGTGTCAGCGCCGGACCAGAATCTCACCTCCCTCGTCTACACACACCCGACTGAAGACTGTGTACCCTCCATTTTGGAGTTGTTTTTTTTGATAGCCCCTCCCTCCCTCCCCTCCTCCCTCCCCCATCCCTCCCCCACCTCGTTCCCCTTGCGGGCTCGGCCGTCACGGTCCAGCGTTCTCTCGGTTTCAGCGGTCTATCTGAGCCCCTCTGTCGGTCAGGTGGACACACACACACACACACACACACACACACACACACACACACACACACACACACACACAGGGGCCCCTACATGATTCCTTGTACAGTACATGATGTCAATCTGATATGTACTGCTCCGGTACAACTGCAAATGAGGGCAAAGAATCAAACTATTTCATTTGGACTAGTTGTGTGTGTGTCCGGGAGTGGGGAGGGCTGATGAACACTGGGTTCCCCCCTCCCAGAGTCAGTGAGTGTCTCGCTGTGCTCCTCCTCCTCCACAGATCCTCCAGGGTTATGTTGTTGTGGGTAAATATTGTTCAAATCGAAATGTTGTAAGGTAACGTGTTTGTGTGTGTGTGATAAGTTACCGGACTACTTGCCGAGTGATACGAAAAAGACGTGAATCACTCCACTTTCCTTGACAGCGGTCGTTATATGCTTAGCAACGGTCGTTATCGAAAAATAATTCACCGCCGGAAGTGGGGAAGGCCCACGCAAGTGAACGGAGCGTTCCACAGCGCTGAGGAGAGCCGTGGAATAATCAAAAGTAATCACTGCATAGCTGCTTGTGTGTGTGTGTGATTCTGTGTCTGTATGTGTGTGTCTTTGTGTCTATGTGTATGTGTGTGTGTCTGTGTCTGTATGTGTGTGTCTGTGACTCTATCTGTGTCTGTATGTGTGTGTGTGCTTGTGTGTGTATGTGAACCCTATATATATTTTTTATTATATTACACCCTTCTCAAACATTAAAGAGCTCTGTGCTTAAAAGTGTGTGAAGCAAGTGAGTTGTTTTGGTCAGCGAGCCTTTCTCTCTCTTTTTTTCGAACCACATGCGCTCGTATTTTTGGAAGTACAAGTCAAGCACGATAACTCCCCACCACGAGGTTTACTGGAATGACGGGTATACACGCGCGCACGCACGCACGCACGCACGCACGCACACACACGTACGCACACACACAGAGCTCTAATGCCCATCAGACACGAACGGGAATTAGCATGTGTTGATGGACGAAGGCTTAGCGGCGGTCATTTTCCGCCCAAAGTACAAAAAAAAAAAAAAAAAATGAACCGGGATTTTGCGACTTCTGTCGACGGCAATTACTGTGCCCTTGTGGCGAAGGGAAGGGAAGGGAAGGGTGGAAAGGAGGAATACGAAGGGGGGGGGGTGGGGGGGGAGAACGAGCTAAAATCCAGAGTCTCTCTTTCATCTCGACTGGAGCCTGAATCCCGAGGGCTGGGCCGGTAGCTGGCCGTGCGAGGAGATAACAGGCGTGTGTGTTGCGTTAGAAACGACGGGGCCCGGTCGCTGTGATCCGCGCTAACAAGCTATCTCGCTATAGCTGCTGGGGGCTAGCAGACGGTTTGACTGTTTCATGGCTCTGTTAGCCTGCTCTCTCCGTCTCTACATCTGTGTCATACTTTTTGACCCCCCCCCCCCTCCCCCCTTACCATCTCTGTTTGTCTAGCACGCTCTCTTCCTCTCTTCCTTTCACTCTTTACCTCTATCTATCTATCTATCTATCTATCTATCTATCTATCTATCTATCTATCTATCTATCTATCTATCTATCTCTCTCTCTCTCTCTCTCTCTCTCTCTCTCTCTCTCTCTCTCTCTCTCTCTCTCTCTCTCTCTCTCTCTCTCTCTCTCTCTCTCTCTCTCTCTCTCTCCATCATATCATCTACCATCTCTGTTTGTCTAGCACGCTCTCTCCCTCTCTTCCTTTCACTCTTTACCTCTATCTATCTCTCTCTCTCTCTCTCTCTCTCTCTCTCTCTCTCGCTCTCTCTTTAACTCTCTACCAATCTCTCCCTCTCCCCCTGTCCTTCTGTTGGATTCTCTCCCCCGTCTCTCTTTCTCTCCCCACCTTCCTCTCTCTCTCACTCTATCCTTCTCTCTCCCCCCCCCCTTTCTCTCTACCTCACACTCTCTCAGCCGTGTGACGTGAATGCGAGCGAGGGAGCCATGTGTCTAAGACTGAAGAGAGAGAGAGGGATGGAGGGTGGGGGAGAGATGCAAATCACAGACAAATTGAATTATTGTTTGGTAATGGCCCTTGTCACAACATGAGAGAGCGACAGAGGGAAAGAGAGAGAGAGATTCCGCCACTAGCGTTCTATATTTAGTGTGGCCTGCAAATGACAGTTGGTTTGGTGTGTTTTTGGTATTTTGGTCTGTTTGATGTATATTTGTTGTGGTTGTTTTTCTGTGTGGTCCGATATAACAATTTGACCATTCTGAACAAAGACGTGCATTGGGGTGGGTACACACACAAGCACGGACTCACTCAAATGTGCGTTTGAGTGTTATGTACACAAAGATGACCGTTTTACAAGCAGGGGCGGTATATTGTCAATGCTATTGTAATCAATATTATGGTGACGCCTTGCAATGCAATCCAATACAGTGATCTAATAGGTTGCAGTAACGCCCTGACCATGGGTCTATTGGGATGGCCCAACTGTGTGTGTGTGTGTGTGTGTGTGTGTGTGTGTGTGTGTGTGTGTGTGTGTGTGTGTGTGTGTGTGTGTGTGTGTGTGTGTGTGTGTGTGTGTGTGTGTGTGTGTGATCTCCAGTCACAAACCCGGCCCGCTGGAAACGAGAGAGTGGGCAATAGAGAGCCAGGTCCTTCCATGGAAGTGTGTGTGTGTGTGTGTGTGTGTGTGTGTGAGTGTGTGTGTGTGATAAGGCTATCTATTTCTTGAATACAAAAATCATCAGCATCCGTGTGTGAGGAAGTTGTACATACAAACAAAAAGGAAAAAAAACTCCTGCCGCGTTCACACTGTACACGTCCGTCGACGGGATGACAGAGGGCGTGTCTAACGTGTGGGCGGGCGCGTTCTCATTGGCCGACGGATCTGTCGCTGCCTGAAAAGTTGAACATTTCTAAACTTTTTGACGCAACGGCAACAGAGCCGACGGAACGGACGGGACCCACAATGCATTTCCAGAGCGCCCCCCCCACGCAATGAGAACCGTCAACGGAGGTGTGCAGTGTGAACGCAGCGTTATAGAAGTTGTATATATATATATATATATATATATATGAAGCTCTCTCTCGCGCTCTCGCTCTGCTGTCATGACAGCTGCCCCCCATCAGCCAAACCAAAATAAACCCCCACAAACAATACAACTGAACCAGGTCGCCAACCCTGCTGGGGTCCAGGCTGTTGCTAGTGGCTTGGCCCAGTGAGTCAGACTACCTCCGTGAACACAGTTAGGGGTCTCTCAGGGTGTGTGTGTGTGTGTGTGTGTGTGTGTGTGTGTGTGTGTGTGTGTGTGTGTGGCTCGGTGTAAATGCAGTACCCTTTCCTTACGTCTGCATTTCTTGCAATCTTTTCCGTGTCTGTGTGCGTGCATTTTCGACAGCCAGCATCATCATCATCATCATCATCATCATCATCATCATCGTCGTCGTTGTTTTCTGTTGCGTTCGCTGTTTGGGTGCTCACTGCACTGCGGTGCACCTCAGTCCTTGCTAGTGTGCAATGCACAGGCCCCACATGTGAAGAGATCCGTGCAACCGAAACAGACGGTCGGTCCTCTGTCCCCGTCCCCGTCCCCGGGTGGTCCCGCCGAAGGAGAGGAGTGCGTTCCCAGGTGTAGCTGTTTCGGCGAGACAAAGATTCTGCGCTTTAATCATTGTCACACACGCCTCCCCCCCCCCCCCCCCCCTCCCCAGCACTCGTCCTCACCTCACCTCCCCTCGTTCTGAAGGGTAAGCGGTGCTCCTGTGTTTGCGTTCATCTCAGGAAATTGCAGCGATTTATTTTCTTTGAATGCATCTTTAGGACTTAGAGTCAGCGTTGTCAAAGGTCCTCTCTGCCCGTCTGACAGTTTGAAGGACTGGGCGTGTGTTTTGTCGTCTAGTGCTCCGGCTGGTCGCGCCCGGATTCTGCAGAGTGGTTGACTGCGACTGCTGTGTCGCACGTTACGACTGTCCAATTAAAAAGTAGGCCTCTCTTTTTTTCTGAACCCCCCCCCCCCCCCCAACCCTATTTTGAGAGCTGCTTGGCTCTGTTGGCTGCTTGATTCTGGGTTAGAGGGAGCAGGGGGGTGGAGGGGACGTTTGCGAGCTCTTCTGACTAGCGTCGCTGCTCATGTCGGGCTGGACGTCGCCCCCCATGACCCCCGTTCTAATTCTCTTATTCGGAACTAATTTATTCCATGATTGAGGTGGATTCAGACGGGTTAAGACGCAGCTGTCAGGCGTCATTCGACTCTCCGAATGTTGAAATAACAAGCTTGATGTGTCGATTTTTTATTTTGATGGGAAAGCTTGGAACTTTGCTTTATATATATACTACTATATACTTTATAAACAACGTACTGTATTATTCTGTAAGAGCTGGCAACCAAACAGGATATTTCTGGGCCGAATATATGGCCTCATTATCATCACCTCACCTGGGGCCCGGTCCAGCCTCCAGCTGGAGAGGGGCGGCTGGTTGGTCGGGTGGTGGAGAGGCCGGGCAGACCCTAACGTCAACCCCCACCACGCACCTCTTGCCGACGTGTTGCCAAATGACGACATTTAAGAGGGAAGAGGTTGGGGTGGCCCCCGAAAAATTGCAGGGTAATCGCTTCCCCCACCCAAACGACCCGGGAGGTGGAGGCAACGCCCTGAGGAACAACAAACGGCTGAATACGGAACACTATCTCCACCACGTCACGGGGAGACGAATGGGCTCTGGTTCAGAGTTTGGCTGTTTTGTGGACGGGTAATGCATGTTTCATTTGTGCCCCGACTATTACTCTGCAATTCCTAACCTCTCTCCTTAGTGTCGACCCCTTCCCCTTACGATTGCTTTTTCACAAATAGTGGCACAATTTGTCGGGGCGCCGGGCGCCTCCTATTGTGACAACAGTACGAGTCGCCTGCTTGTCTTCGGGAACAAAAATGTAATTTTCCGCGATGAATGTCGCGGACGCGTGCTGGTGGTGGCCGTGCCGCTCTTGGCTAACTTGGGGCTTGGTTGCAAACAGCTGCTCTCATGGTCGCAGACGTGCACTTGAATGCCAATGGGCACACACACACACACACATACATGCAAGCAGGGGCGCGCTCTCACACACACGCACACACACGCGCACACACACACACACACACACACACACACACACACACACACACACACACACACACAGCAGCCATTTCCTTTAGTTGACGCCTAAAGGGGCATTTATGTGAAGGTTGGCATGCAGCCCCACAAACAAAATCATCGTCAACATCAATTGGATATTTGTGTGGAGTAGCACACACACACACACACACACACACACACACACACACGCACACACACACACACACCTATGCAGAAGAAGAATCCCGAGTACACACTTGCATAGTGGGGCGTGTTGACAGCTGTCTAGGGCATTTGTGTCTGTGTGTGTGTGCGTATGTGTGTGCGTATGTGTGTGTGTGTGCCTGTGTATGTGTGTGTGTGTGCCTGTGTGCGTGCGTATGTGTGTGTGTGTGTGCCTGTGTGCGTGCGTATGTGTGTGTGTGTGCCTGTGTGCGTGCGTATGTGTGTGTGTGTGTGTGCCTGTGTGTGTGCGTATGTGTGTGTGTGCCTGTGCGTTGTCTTTGTCAGAGCGGATCTGTGTGTCCCACGGCTCCTTTTAACTTCAAGGGTCATGCTATGAGCACACATGTCCCTTCCCTAATAGCCTGCCCCTCTGTGTGAGTGCGTACACACACTTTTATACTCACAATGTTGGCAAATCTTGCCTTTTGAATATTTCCTAAGATGGTGTCATTGTCCGCAGTGGCTGCTGTTAAAGACCACTTGTGACCCCCCCCCCCCCCGACCCCTCAAGGCTCGGCTACAGACCCAGCTCAAGATCAGCCAACATGGCTATATTTTGTCATCAGTGCCATGACAGTGGACATTCTGGCGGCCTTGGCAACTGCCTTCGTTGTCTATCTCCTCAACTAGCCGAGATGGCTTAACCTAGCTTTACTTCAGCTGGTTGGCTAGACCGCTTCTCTCCAGCCGGCCGAGATTGCTTCCCTTAACTAGTAGATAGCTTCACTGCAGTCACTGCAACTGGCCTATAAGCCCCAATCCAGCTTAGCATCAGATAGCTTCCAGCTAGCCGATGGCATCAATTCAATTCCCTTTCATTTAAATCACTTTATTTTTCTGTTAGGAGCTTAGTTTGCGTGCTAAGAGGTGACAGGTAAAAGGAGAGACAGCGGCACAATGCCTCTGGGCGCGGCTCCCGTGACGGACAATAGCATCGCTGGATGAGTCAGTGGAACAACTGGTGCTGCCCACAGACGCTGTCACCCTACAAAGAGCCACGCACATGCCTGAACTTCAAGGGCCGCACCGCATGCTTCTGGGTGAAGGATTTCACACGCAGGATGACCTACGTTCACACGTAAATATACCCAGCATCCTCTTGGCTGCTTCACATTCAAAAACAATGGCAGAACATACCAACGTATTGCTTTGAACACACACGCACGCACACACACACACACACAGACACACACACACAGACACACACACACACACACACACACACACACACACACACAGACACACACACACACACACACACACACAGACACTGACACACAGACACAGAGACACACAGACATAGACACAGAGACACACACACACACACACACACACACACACACACACACACACACACACACACACACACACACACACAGACATAGACACAGAGACACACAGACATAGACACACACACACACACACACACACACACACACACACACACACACAGGGTTCCCTCCCTAATGTTTGTGGCATGAGGCCCGTTCCACTGGATCCCCTCAGACAAGCAGCTGTCAACTTTCCATGTTTTATTCAGCCTTTCTTTTTGTTTGTTGTTGTACCTTTTTCCAATCTTCCAATCTTTCCAATCTATTTTCCCAATGATGTTCTTGTTTTTTTTTTTCATTTTTTTATGGAATTGGAACAAACCGGACAACTTCCAAGTGACACGCTGAATCAGGCCCCAGACAGAACTTGCCAGAACTGACATGGCGGCTATATCTGACTTGTACCTCAATGACATGACTTGGCAAAACAAACAAAACACCTTCTTGAATAGGAAGATCTGCCCCTAATGCAGTGTTTAGCAACCCTCCGAAGAGCTGCATCTTAAAGCAGAGAGCCACCATCGGCCCGGTCCACGGCCTCGTTGCTATGCTCAGCAGAACCCTGAGTCAACCCAATCACCTTGACTGTAATACCCTTCGCCTAAAAACGATTTGTTAAGCAGTTGCAAAGAGGTTTCTAGAAGGGTTTGGGAGTGGAATGTATTGTGACGATCCCCGGCTCTCTGCTGACCACGCAAAACCAGACTCTCGCAACGGTTTGTAATGGTCTTTCGTGGCAACCATCTATTAAGTCTACGGCCGCGAAATGTGAAGCCTTGCTTCGTTTTTGCTTCAGTATCAAGCAGCTGCCGCTTGATACTGGGGCTGGATTTGAACTCCTGGCACTATTGAAACTCAATATACAACCCCAGAGGAGACCAGGTGGGACACCAATGTAGGAAAGAAAGGCAGGGAAAAGCCAGTCAGTCACGTCAAGTTCTTGAAGATAATAATACAGAGCATGCTGGAAGAGAGCCCAGATGCTTGCTTGTTTACATGCCAACCCCAAGAGTAGCAGCGATGCAGACAAACATAGTTAATAGGATTCCACAAAAAAATGTGGAAGAAACTAGTGAAAGAAATTGCAGTTAGGGAAGAAAATATATCTGGTATCCTATTCAGGCATGCTTTAACCGTGCAGCCTAGAAAATGACTTTCCAGGCATGTGCCTTACCGTTATCACCCCCACGCATACACACTGCCTCTCCTCCTCCACCCAGCCCAGCCTCTCTCGGCCTCTCTCTCCTCCCCACCGCATGGCTGTCCTCTTGTCTGAGGCCAGGATTCTCCTACCCAGCCAGACAATGGCTAGGTAACCTGGCCCTGAGAGAGAGAGAGAGAGAGAGAGAAAGAGAGAGAGAGAGAGAGCGAGAGAGAGAGCGAGAGAGAGCGAGAGAGAGAGAGAGACCAAATTAGATCTTTGTGATGCCCGCTCGCATAAGAAGTTAGAATGGGGGTGGTGAAGGCTAATCTGATAATAGGCCCCCTTTGGCAGACTCTTCCTGCTAGCCTTGCACAGTCATCTATCAGTGCAGCTCTCCCAAGCTCTCCTGTAATTACACATTCTCACCGTGGAAACTGTGGGAGATGGGGGCAAACATGGTGGATAAACACCGGAGAGAAAATCTCTGATGCGTGAGACATGGTTTGAAGGTAGGAAACTAAACGGCCAATGGGAAAAAAAAAAAGGAAAGGATTAATCTCTGCTCACACGAAAAGAAATAGGGTTAGGATGGGAGGGGGGAGTGAAACGTTGGTTGTTGTGCATGTCGAATTATCACAGGATGTTGTCAAGCCGTCAGTCAACCCCTCGCATTGAACCAAGTATGCGTTTCTTCACGAGTCCTTTGTTCTCCTTGTGAAGCCGTCACCACCACCAGACCACGCCCTTTTTCTGGCAGGAACCGGGCACCTGCGTTGGAAATCCCCCCCCAGCACTGCATTGTGGGAATGTGGCCAAGGAGAGGAGAGGTGCAGTGTTGTGGTGGCACCAGGTTTGTTATAGCGAGTGAGCCGCTGAAAGTGGCACAGGAAGTAGAGAGAGCTGGCAGGACTCGTCTCTCTGGTGCACTATGGCCATTCAACTCTGAGTCCTTCATTGTTATTCTTCACTCCTGTTGCTCTTGCAGAGCCACGTTTTGACCGTTTATATATTTCAAACTCTGACGGTTTCTACACCATTTTTGAAATCCTGTATTGTAAACTGCCCAACTGTCATCTTGGTGATTCGAATAGGGCAGACGTGAGTCGTGCAGTAGTGGGCAGCCTGGCACCGAGCGCTCCTGTGGAATGTCGGAGAATGATTCATGGTTCGTCGATCATCATTGGTCGATTTGTTGCCATTGAGAGACTGGCAAGCCATCACTGGGATGGCATACGAGGTCACCGTCAGCATCGGGAAGGCCTTTTTACAGCCATCAGTGGCTTCCAATGCAAGAGTCCAGCAAGGAAGGGGGACTCTAATCAGAGTCAGTTTCTGATGCTTTCACCCAGATCTGTGTGTGTCCCAGGTCCCACACTCATGTATTGTATAGTTTTGTATATATATATATATATATATATATAGTGGGCACCCCTTTTCCATCATTCTCCCATTCTCCCATCTGACGTTTATTGCAGACACCTTTTCTCAGGGAGCACAGTTTTCTCAGGGAGCTGTTGTCAGAAGCTTTATGTGTCGGCCCCAGAGGCCACCCCGATACTGCCCTTGCACCCCTTTGTTGGCCCCCCCGGTGCAGAAGGGTCAGATTGTCACTGATGGTGCCTTTGAAACCAAAATTAAAGGGAAACAGCTCTGGAGTGGAAGTGAAAAAATGAAATGTGAAACGGCTTTGCAGGGGCTATATTCTGTTAATGTCTTCAGGGAGCCTGACCCGAGGCGATCCAGGGTGAGGTGGTGCTCTGAAAGCCTGGAATAAATATATCAATCACCCAAGTCTGTGCCGCCATCTTCTTCCACACAAAGACACGCTCTGTGCTTGGACAACCAACCACAACAACAACAATGACGACAGGGAGGTTATGTGGCATCTCAGTTGAGCCTTCCTGAGCCTCTGTGTCACAAGTGAGTTTGTAAAAATCCAATGAGAAAATACCATACGGCTATTTTTGTTGGAGAACCCATTCCACTGTGCTTTCAGATTTTTTGTGGCATGGTATGTGCAGCAATGGCTTACCGCTCCCATCTCCCCGTCCTCCGTTAAGGAGCTTCAGTCAAATTATACAATGGTAAATCAACAAGCAAAAAACAATGAAAGAGGCAGCCTTGGCTTATGCACAACAATTATTTTTTCGAGTTTGACTAGAACAACCATGTCATGTTTCAAATAAAGTATATATCTCGAAAAGTCACTTGCGTTACTGAACTAATGTCTGTTTTCCACCCCTAACCCCAACCCATTTCACAGTGGCAAAGAAACAACACTTTTACCAATGTACCAACATTATCTGTGTGCTTGAGAAGAGCAGACCCCTGGTCCCACGCTGGCCTTTGGGTCAATGAGATATGGTGTGGGGTGAAGGAGGGTAAGCACGTCCGGAGGGATCCAACCATGGTCCACTGTTGGCTATCATTGTTTTCCACTGAATAATGAAGCTCCAATTTAACCCCAAGCCAAACCTCGATCAAGAGCTTATTGTGAGGGCCGGGCTAGAGCGTACCTTATATCGGACCATACCGTGTTTCCCCGAAAACGAGACACTGACCCAGAGAAGTGGCTAGGGGTGGGGTTAGTCTGTGATCAGATCTGGGCAGAGCTGTGATAAAGGATTAGAACGTCCTTGAATGTGATTCCGACCTGCCTATTTCGGGTTTGTCACGTGGTTGAAACGTGTTTTTTTTTCTCCCCCATTGGTACACTAGATGCTACAATTGAGATCTCAGAATGAAATTGGATGCTAATTGCATGAAGAAGAAGAAGAAAAGAAAATCCAGGGCGCTGTGTTCATAATCTTCCCACCACTTGTGTTCTCATCGGCCCAGAGAGATTCTGCCGCTGATTATTGACTCTTTTCCTTTTGATGGATTTCGCTTTTTTTTTGTTCTTCTTTCATGTCTGCCGGGCACACCTTCCTCCCCTCCTTCTGTGTCTCCGCTCTGCCAGGAACGCTTCCCCTTCCCGTCCCCTTCTCCCACTCGCCTCGGGAGACGAGCATGGTATCCCGACGTCGCCACCAAGAGAGCACCGCGTCGCAAACAATGCTTTATTATACCGGCAATCACCATAGAAACAAGGAGCAACAGAAGAAACTCACACAGACACATAGCGGCGGCGCGCGTGGCGGAGCTGGTGTCGGGCAGAGCCCGCTTTACAGAACACTGCGCCCAGTAGAGGAACAATGGCGAGGAACAACGGACGACAACACACAGCTGAGAGGGACCAGGGAAGCGTCTATTAGACACCAGAGGAACGTTTCCATCTGCCACCCCGGTGTTCTGTTGACAGCGATTTAAACGTCGTTATGAAGCTCTCTGCTAAAGTGTGACCTGAAACACGGGGGCCGGGGGTGGGGGGGGGGGGGTCCTAGGAGCATGTTTTGAGAGCGTGAGTGTGTGTGAGTGATACTGTTTTCCCTTTTGTTTTTTTCCCTTCATGCATGAAAATGCAGGAATTGTTTAGCTGTTCGTTGTGTTAGCCTGAAGGGAGGGAGGGAATGGAATACAGCCCCAGTCAACTGTGACAATGGGAGAAATTGAGAAAGAAAGTGAGAGGGAGAGAGAGGGAGAGAGAGAGAGGGAGAGAGGGAGAGAGAGAGAGGGAGAGAGAGAGGGAGCGAGAGAGAGAGAGAGGGAGAGAGAGAGAGGGAGAGAGAGAGGGAGAGAGAGAGAGAGAGACAAACACACAATCCTACATAAAAAACGCAACCAGAATAGGCCCACGCAAACTACCTAGCCCGCCTGATGCCCTTCTCGTAGCATGAATATGCTAATAGAAATTAGCTTATGCCCACAAAGCGGCCCTTGGGCGGGGGGGGGGCGGGGGCGGGGGGGGGGTGGGGGGGGTAAATATTCTGCGTCGTTCCCAAAACAAAGGAGACGCGTCGGAAGGCCTCACGTCCAAAAACCCCTGACGTGAGGTGTCACGAGCAGGGGATCGAAAAAGGGGGAGAAAAGCAGCCGGAGGTCGACGGAAGTGGACCACACGACGCGCGCACCAGCGGTTCATCCCCCTGCGCCGCGTCCGCCGCCGCCGTCGTGTCGCGTCGCGTGACGGACCGCTAACCAGCGTCGTCTCCGGGAGCCCTTCCACCGGCATTCCGCGCCGTCCGCACCGTCCGTGTGACTCTGTGACGAATAAGGATTCACTTTCTTCTTCTCCTGTCCCGTGTCGTACCTGACACGCTTAGCGCAGAACCGGTTGCCGCCGGCCTCCAGCTGCGGGGGCCCTTAATGGTGACGCTAATGACTGTCACCTGATGTCTGATGAAGCCCTCAGCGTGGGCTGGAGGGGGAACCCGGGGGGGGGGGGGGGAGGTGGTGGTGTAGGTCGGGTGGGGCTGCGTGGAAGGTGTGCCAGCTCTAATTAACACACGGTAATTAATTAGCTGAGGAGGAGGAGGGAGCCCTGAAGGCGGGGGGAAACCTTCCCCTTGGTTACAGCGTGGGGGGGGGGGCGGTGGTGGTGGGTGAAGGCGGGGGGGGGCGGTGGTGGTGGGTGAAGGCGGGGGGGGGCGGTGGTGGTGGGTGAAGGCGGGGGGGGCGGTGGGTGGGGGGCGGCGGTGGTGGTGGGTGAAGGCGGGGGGGCGGTGGGTGGAGGTGGGGCTGGAGGGGGAAGCACTTTTTTTGAAATTTTCCGACGTGAAATATGTACTGTGGTGATATAGGCACACGTCAGAGAATGAGGACAACCCCCCAGGTCGCGGCGCTAAAACTGAATGTGGAAACGATTAGAGAGACTAAAAAAGACCGAGGGAAACCAAGGAAACGCCACAGAGGACGGGCCTTCATATCGGGGGCGGTGACATGCAGAAGATCTCTGTGCTAATAATGCCCTTCTTGTCCTGGGTTGACAATACTTGAACAGAGTCCCCTCATTTCCCCAAATCTTGTGGACCGAGCACATATTTGATCAAGAATCAAATAATGTAGCGTGGCTCTGGAGAGATATTTTCGATGTTATAAAAAGCTCGCTCCGTGTATCAAAGTGATCTGCTTTACTTCCAGTGGGTTTTAATGTAAAGGAGGTGGAGTGGAGAGCATCATATCCGGAAGGGGTCATCTTCTGTAAATGTAAAGCGAGTAGGTCTAGTAGTGCATGCAACTTGCATTTAAATATCCCCAGATGTTTTTGTGGTAAAAGACACCTCTAATATGCTTTGTGTGTGTGTGTGTGTGTGTGTGTGTGTGGTGGGTGTTTGTGTGTGTGTGTGTGTGTGTTGGACGAGACATGGACATGGTATTCATCTGCAGAGGCCGGCGTTGATCACAATCTAGAAATGTATTCAGACGTCTATTAATAATATAGTTATTTATTTATAATTCATTCGTTTCGGCTGCCTCTCCCTTTGATTCATTTTTGATTCTGCGTTCAATCTATGAAGTCTTGTTAAATCCACTAATTCACACAGGGACGTTGCGGTTGCACACAAATGATTGCGGTCGTTGTTTGTCACTCTGAATCGTCTTCAGCTCTGTGTAATAATAACCTTAACAATGTGCAAATTTAAGCCAATATTTCCCGAAGAAGCGTCTCGCCTGGTAGGTCGTTGTGGCTGCTCTCTCTTCCTTCAAGGTCACCACTGGTGTGTGCCTTGCCTTTGTATGTTTTCCTCGAACTCCACCTCATTACATTTCACTTCAGTTTTTAATCAATTGCTGCTTCCCAGATAGCATATCCACACTGTGTTTTTGTGTGTATAGTCTCAGGTCTCTGCCATTGATTCTGGATCATTTTAATCATTAATTGTTTCAACCATTAATTAATCATGTTGCTCACGGATGCCTCTGGGCAGACTGTGGGCATTGGGGTTCGAACCAAGAACCTTTCAGCTGGGAGTCGGACACCTCAACCACTGGACCCTCTTGCGTTGTGCAGAGCTGTGCCGGGGCCGAGAAAACATGTTTTTCTCTGAGCCGGGGGGGGACCTCGATATGTCATCAGGGAGAGGCGCGGTGAACGGCAGTAACGCTAATGCTCTGAATTATTACGGTGAATTATCATCATGTCCCTCGTTTGCGAGGTGATTCAGTTGGGAGCCATCGACGCTGTAAGCCATCACCGTGGATGTCACCTTCTCTGTGCTTTTATGGCCCAGATGGAATGCCTCATTCAGGCTGCCATGAAATCGAACTCCTTTCACTCCTCCTGTATGACATATTCCCCCATTTTCTCCGCCCGCCGCCCCTCCGCCTGTCACCTGTTTGTCTGTTGTCTGTTTTGTCTATCCTACCCGTCCTGCCTTCGTACTCGAGCAGACGAGCGCCGTGCGTTTTGTTGAGCTTTTCATCGTCATGCACACATAGAGCACACATAGACGCAGGTTCACGCACGTGTGTGTGCGCCACACACACCCACCCACACACACACACACACACACACAGACACACACACACACACACACAGACACACACACACCGGCTCCAGCGGTCTGCAGTAGTCAGATAAGAGCACGGTGTAGATAAGCCATAGAAATGTTGTCCTCAGCAGGCTAGAAAGAGAGGCGAAAATTCACACCAAGTCCCCGCTGTTCAGACTGTCAGCCAGCCACAGTTGGCTTTGTTTGACCCGGTCGTCGCTAACAGCCATGGCTAGCATGGTACGAGCTAACCGCCATGGCTAGCATGGTACGAGCTAACACCCATGGCTAGCATGGTACGAGCTAACCGCCATGGCTAGCATGGTACGAGCTAACAGCCATGGCTAGCATGGTACGAGCTAACACCCATGGCCAGCATGGTACGAGCTAACCGCCATGGCTAGCATGGTACGAGCTAACAGCCATGGCTAGCATGGTACGAGCTAACAGCCATGGCTAGCATGGTACGAGCTAACCGCCATGGCTAGCATGGTACGAGCTAACCAGGCAGAATGAGATACTTAGTTGATGGACCCCTTTGCTAGGTCCCTAGGTCCTTCTATTGGTCTGGCTAGCTCATGCCTGTCTATCTGTCTGTCTGTCTGTCTGTCTGTCTGTAGCTTTGCATAATTAATTAATTGTGACCAAGTGGGATATAAAACGTTTTGAGATGCCATAGAACGAAAAATGAGAGTGTGCTTGAACTGAATCACGGTCATCAGTGAGCTGTGATCGTTCTGCACAACCTATGGACAAGAGGTAGCTAGCTAGCGGACAAAAAAACCATCACGTTCTCCAGCGGGGGAATCCTTGACGGCTATGCCAGTGGTCCAGTTCTCCAGGACCTGGAGACGTCTACACAGCTCGGGCTTGCTGACGGGTGCCAGCTAGCGCGGTCCGTCCTGGCCTTCAGTGCGAGGCCTCTGATGGCCAGCGCTATAACTGGATCCGTTCCACCCCTCTCCGAGCCGTCGGGTGATTTCGCTACAGTCTGTAACCTCCATTAGCCTGTCTGTCTTACTGATGCGTCTGCGGTGATAAGCGTGCTATTGCTAATTGGCACACTTCCCGCTTGTGCTAGTCGCAACTATACCTTCTTTGATACCTGCTAGGCAATCGGCTATCAGACGTCATGTGTTTAGGTCTCATGTATCTCAGGGAAATGATGTATTATGGCAGCCCGGGACCAATAGCGTTGGTCACAGACAAGCTACTGAAGCGATGATAGTCAAATCTTTGTTTACGCCTCAACTTTCTTTGTTACCTGACACAACCTTTGCTAAGCACAACAACCTCTCAGATATGACAAGCTGAGCTGCTGTTGTGTATTTTACGGAAATTATGACTATTGCTCTCACGGGGCTGATGGCATTCGTCACAGCGCGGGGCTTAGATAGATACTGTGCCTTCTTGTGTGTGTGTGTGTGTGTGTGCGTGTGTGCGCCAGCCACGCAAAGGCTAACCACCCTCTGCTCATAATTCAGTGTCAAGCGCACATTGTGAGATGTAAGACCCCGTGCAGCGCGTATCAAAATCCATTTGCGCTCACGGGACGGAGAGCGGACTTCAGAGGGAGGGGGATCTTCAGAGGAGCACGCAGACAGCAGCCCCGGTGACAGGAGGGTGTGTGGAGTGAGGCTATCAAAGTGACCCGGTATCATTCAGCTCTGCCCTGTTTACCGGCCAGACTCCTTCCCAGTAAAGAAGTGGTGGACGGATTTCTGAGGTCATTGTCATGGCTTGGATTACGGTGGAAACCTCTCCAGACCACACATTCCCGTAGCTGGAGGGTGAGTCACCGGTCGCTGGTGAAAAGGGTTTTTATTTTGGTCGAGACTTCAACACAACGAGACATGATGCTGGCCCAGGTCGGTGCTGACACACTGTTGTCACTAATGTTTCGTTGGAAATGATTTAGTGGTTTCTTCTTTTTAAGACGATAGCCTCGGGCTGGGGGAATTGCGTGATTGTATCTTAACGACAGATAACTGGTTAACACTATTAAGATACAAGCATCTAGGCTTGCGGTTGAACGGCGTGCCTTCTCCAGTTCTATCATACACATGTAACGCATCTACGGTGATGTATCAGTGGCTCTCTCAAGGCTCAAGGATATTGCCAACGTTTTCGCTGAAACATTAAGCACACACGCACACACACACACACGCCCGCACACTTCCTCATCCCCGTCTACGACCCCAAATGTAACAGCGGCGGTGTGCTGCGTACGAGGTTCGTGTGAAGAACGAAAAAGCAATTCCCTCACAGGTACGCGGGTCGTAACACTCCTCCCCTCCTCGACAGCGTCTGGAATGGAGTTACCCTGGGCTGAAGACCTCGTGTGACAGCTGGCAGTCCGGTCTGCTCGGCCACAAGCAAAGACTGGTGCTCCCCTGTAGATTTAATAACGCAGGCTTTGAAAACTATGTCTTTGAAATGGATGATATGGATGTAGGGGAGGTTTTTTAGTGTGTGTGTGTGTGTGTGTGTGTGTGTGTGTGTACGAGTGTGTGTGTGTGTGTGTGTGTGTGTATGTGACTCCTCTGAGGCCCGGGAGCCAATCAGTGCGGACTGTCAATGTCCTGTCATGTTCTTTGTTTTTTGTTCTCCAATATCAGTGTTAATGAACATGGATCTGACATGGGAGGGTAGAATTATACCAATCCCCCTCCCCTCCCTCCCCCTCCCTCCCTCCCTCCCTCCCTCCCTCCCACCACTCACTCATCCCCCCCCCCCCCCCCCCCCTCCCTCCCACCACTCACTCATCCCCCCCCCCCCCCCCCCCCCTCCCCCCCCACCGCCTCTCACATCGTCTGACAGCCGCCGTCTGGATCTTAAAGGTCAGGTCAACGTAGATGCTTTTGCACGCAGACACACACACACACACACACACACACACACCTACACACACAGGACACACACACACACACACACACACAATGCTTGCGTGCTTGGACATTTGCCAGCAGCGGCGATCATCAATGCAGTTATTTCTGTCTGTTTGTCAGTCTGTTAGTTTATTAGTCATGGAGGCTGGAGAGGGGATTAGGGGTCCACCCGCTCCGCTCACCTTATTGCTAAACCACCACCCAATTTCGGCGCGCACTAAACGGTGTATTCCCACCACAAGACCCTCGGTGGAGAAAACACTTTGACTGCTGATGAAGTGGCCCGCAGAGTGCTCTCTCTCTCCTTACGTGCGTTGCTGTCGTTGTCTGGTGGTCTTTATGCCAGGAATGAGTCGGTGGTGAAGTAGCTGGGAAAAACAGGCACCTGTTGGGGGTCATACTGTCTCTCTCTCTCTCTCTCTATCTCTCTCGCTCGCTCGCTCGCTCGCTCGCTCTCGCTCGCTCTAGTTCCTCTCATTTTTCAGTCTCTTATTCCAAACCTTTCTATTATGTTAGCTATATCGCTTATCTGAAGTCTGTCTCTGTCTGTCTCTGTCTCTGTCTCTGTCTCTCTCTGTCTCTGTCTCTCTCTGTCTCTGTCTCTCTCTGTCTCTCTCTGTCTCTGTCTCTGTCTGTCTCTGTCTCTCTGTCTGTCTCTGTCTCTCTGTCTCTGTCTCTCTCTGTCTCTCTGTCTCTCTGTCTCTGTCTCTCTCTGTCTCTGTCTCTCTGTCTGTCTCTCTCTCTGTCTCTGTCTCTCTCTGTCTCTCTCTCTGTCTCTCTCTCTGTCTCTGTCTCTCTCTCTCTCTCTGTCTCTCTCTCTCTCTCTCTGTCTCTGTGTGTGTTGCAAATGTCATTAATTCGGAGAGGAGGACTGGGAGAGAGGGAGCCGGATACGTAATGAGACATCACCCAGACCATATGGTGGTTTGGTCACCCTCTCACCCTCTGTGTCACCCGATGTTGGGACCAGTGGGACCTACAGGGTTAACAGAATCCCACTCGCTCTAACTCCGACTCTCTCTCTCTCTCTCTCGGCTACGGGCGTCCGGCGGTATGCCGCATGGCGTCTGGCTCATTAGCGAGTCAGCCCGCATTCATCCTGTTACGTGTTTATTCGTTTATTTATCCTCTCCGTCCGCCTGCGTCGGTTTATTAGCGTGCGGTTGATGTAGCGAACAACGGCTAGTTTGACCTTTAACTGCTTTTTGAACTGCGCCTCCCGACGGCAGAGTTAAGCCACCGAGTTTATCGTGCCGGCATTAAAAAATTGCGTTTAGCAAGCGCAAGTAACACACACACACACACACACACACACACACACACACCTCACACACCCTCACACACCCTCATAAAGTCTTATTAAGCTTGTGAAAGGCATGCACTTTGTTTAAAGTGAAAAACACAGGAAGAAGCGACCGGGAAATGTCAGTTGAGCAGAGTAAACGAAACGGTTATGGGTCGTAAAGAAAACAATAAAACTAACCAAATCGTTTTACATACGACCACACTGGCCTGCGTCTAAAAAGAAAAACCTCAGTTCCCTTTGTTAGTTTAAAGGTTGGACTCCAGTGCGAGGGCTAAACTGCTTTTCGGCCTTTCTTTTAAAAAAATGTTAATCTGTTTTATTTCGCGATTCATTTTTATTAGGATGACGTTTAGGCCCTTGCTTCTTTTGTCAACACATGTTCAGCAAGAAAACAACAACAAAAAAAGATTCCCCGCCTTTCTGTGGCGGCCAGCCTCCTCCCAGTGCTCCTCACACCAACCGGAGGAGAGGATAGTCGGTGCCGTGAGACTCTATCACCGCCATGGCGCTGCTGGGCCGTTTAACGGTCCAGTCTTCCCCATTTCCTGAACGTGTTTGCACAGCTCCAATACATTGTACACTTAGGTGTCGGCAGCTGGTCTTTCTATTCCTTGTGTGGAGAGTACCGCAGGAGATCTGCGTTCACAGGCCTCGCCGGTTTCGCTGGT
>NC_140293.1:10713954-10764931 GCF_964030765.1 Micromesistius poutassou | reverse complement strand
GCCGCCGGGGGGGGGGGGGGGGGGGGGGAAATATAACAGAAAGGTGACGCAGAGCAAAGGAGAGAGAGAGAGAGAGAGGAACGAAAGAGAGAGAGCGGTAGAGAGAGACGGAGCGCGGCGAGGGATAAGAAGGAGAGAAGATACAGATGGACAGGGGGAGGAAGGGAGAGAGGGAGCGAGAGACATTCCAACTCACTGGGCTTCATGACTTCATGTTTAACAAGTTGCAGCAAGGTGAGCCAAACTCAAACCCACTTCCTGTTTCAGTCTGACCGCACGTTAAAGAGGCTCACACCTCTTCACACACACACACACACACACACACACACACACACACGCACACACACACACACACACACACACACACACACACACTACCTGCCAAGATCCTGTTGCATTCTTTGCCTCAGAGCTAAAGTTAATTACTCAATGTGGACACCAAGAATAAGGCTACTCACATACACACCCATACACACACACACACACACACACACACACACACACACACACACACACACACACACACACACACACACACACACTGATTGATGTCAATCGAAATAAACTGCCCCGTATTCCATAGGTCTCAAGTGGAACGTTTTCATACATAAATCCACAGAAACAAACCCATGGAATGATATGGAAAATATTGTTGTGACTTAAACTTTAAACTCCCTTTCATAGCGAAGCAGGAGACCCGCAGCGAAAGGGAGGGGACTTAAACACAACAACAGCGCACAGCCCGTATGCTAATGTGAGGATCTGAGAAAGGACTGCTTGGCATGGAAATGAAGCACGGCCGCGGCTCGGTGGTATGAATTATCCATAGTGTATTAGCATCTCTCCGCCATTAGCATTTATCCTTAGCATGTCACCCGGCTTGGTGACGTGTGTGTGTGTGTGTGTGTGTGTGTGTGTGTGTATGCAAACAGAATGCCTCAAATACATTTCAATTGTGGATGACCTTTCAGGTTTAAACCCTCCTGTTCGATGCGATTTTTTTTTGTACGGCTGGTTTTGTTTCATTTCACAGATTCAGTTGAAAACCATCAGTGAGTTGGTGGAGCAGGTGTGCTCCCCCCCCCCCCCCCCCCCCCCCCCGCCCCCCCACAACCACCACCGCTGTTTATTTGCTCAATGCAAATGAGTGTCTCATTGTTTTGTGTGTTGTGCGTTGTGTGTTGTGGTTGCGGTGGTTGTTGTTGAGTGGCAGATGGTGGGAATTGTGAGAGTGATTACGGCATCATTATCTTTTGTGAAGATTTTGTTTTCTTTTTTTCTGAAAGTTTAGGTGTTAAGTTTAGGTGTTAGCGCAAGTGGACAGTTCACAAAGACCAGCTCACTGATACTTCCCGGTTCAATCGAATCCATTTTGGATCTTGAATCTTTAGCAAAAATGACACACTTTTTGACATGTTCATCAGAATGTATCGTGGAATGTTTTACTGGTCCATACCCCGCCATTTTGAGAGTGTTGTAGTACTGTTACATCCGATATCAATGTGAATATACCGTAACCTAGACGAATGAAAACTTTGTTATGCCATTATTGCATAAGAAACTCATGTCACAATGTCATGTCACCCTAGCCTGGAAATGCAGACCCACATCTAGAAAGATGTAGGGTCTGGCAACGAGTAATGAAAATGGCCCAACTCGAGGGGCGGCACCAAGCATGCATTTGAAAATATCACTGCACGCAATTGGATATCACTACGACCAATCAGAAGAATACAAGACGTATCCAGACCAGCGGAGCTAACCAATAGATAAGACTCTTATCGTATCCGGTCGGTAAAACAGCAACACTTTTGGCCCGCCTATATCAGACACACCGATGTGATTGGTTAATGTTCTGGGCCAGGGGAATCAGGGAGTGAGTATATTGTTCGTTCCCAGAATGACTCGCTGAGCAAATTCAAATTGTGCTCTCGCGAGAACTCTGGATTTCCAGGGTAATGTCACCCCATAATGAAAAATAATTTCACAATTAATAACTAAACAAAAAAAGGACCACCAACACAATAACTGGTAACATTCCAATGCATTTGAATGAATTGAATCCAGAACCTTCCGGCTGGGCGTTGGAACTAGCCACCACTCCATATGTCACCGTAGAACTCAACGCAACCAGGCTGTCAGCGTGTCACTCAAAAAAACAAAGAGCCATTTGCTTTCTTGATAACAAAAAAAAATAAAAGGGCCAAAACAAAACAGCCAGACTCACTTCCCGCCGTTTAATTAAATCACAACCTAATTAGGCAGAACACAGCTCGTGCGGTGTGCTAAAAGACACGTTCAAACCATAAAGGGGGTGTGGATAATGACCTTAATTGCAACGCTGAGAGGTGCACTCTGTGAGGGGACCCAAAACAATAAAGTTTGCTCAACAGGTACGGCGATGACAGCGGTAGTCACGGTGTAACCAGAGCCGGCCGGCACTGGGATAATTGATTTGAAGCAGGCTGTGATTGGCTGATTGCAAACGAGGTGAGAAAAACGCAGATGGAGATTTGCTGGGGAAGGAAATATAGAAAAATGCTTTCTAAATAGAGAGATTGAGGCACCTGCTTTGGTGCAGACTGCATTTCTGTCCCTGCGCTTCGAGGGAACATGTGTGTACGCACGCGAGGAGCAGACTGGCATTCTCTCATACAGACACAGCTCTGACCTTTTCCGTCTCACTCTTCCACATTCCATGTGAGGACACTCTTTATTCCCTGTTATGTGACCGCTATCTTCATCTCTCTCCCTGTCCCTCTGTCAACATAATATGTAATACATTTCTTTGTTTTTTTGAGGAAGGACACACATATTCTACGAGCCAGGAGCCTTAGAAGACAGCGACTATGAGCTGCATTGTCTGAAATGAATTTACATATTTATTGACCGACTGCATTGTGGCTACAAAAGTCAAAAGTTTGCGATAGTTAGCATCAAGAGAAAGCAGGAAGCAGGAAATGGGGCAGAGGAACAAAGAGATAAGTCGATAAAAGAACGGGAACACACCAAAGGGAAAGAAAAGACCCATTTTGGAATAATCACGATGAAAGCCGAGCATTATGAGAAACAACCTCCACTCGTAGGGAAGAGAGAGGCAAGCTTCAGCGAGGAAGATTTGACCGGAGATGCCGCCGGAATCTGCGATCTCAGCCAAACGCAGCGCTGGGGAACATTTCTATGGCCCTCTCTGCGCGGTGATTACCACAGGACAACGAACGCAACATGCCTCCTTGTTATTATCTGCTTCCTGGGACTCTTCTGCCTCCGATTAAAAACAGAAAACAGGGACGCTCCGATCGGGAAAACACGGTTTGGAGTTTTTATGGCGCCGGAGAACATTCCGGAAAATGTGAGTCATAAGCGCTTCTGGGCCCCGGATCGGTTTTAACGGGCGTGGGGGGAGGGGGGGGGGGGGGGCGGTGGAATACAGAGTTAGTTTGGATGTCTAAATAAAGGTAATGGACAGTGATGAGTACTGGTTTTGCCCCGTTTTGTGTGTGCGGGAGGTAATTAGAGGGGAGAAGGAAGCGGAACGGCTCGGAAGGGGAACGCTTGGTTCAGGTTGAGCTGGTGGCGGGTGAAGTGTTTCTGTGAGTGCAGGCAGACAGAACCACGGCAGCCAGTGACCGCTCTGTTCCGCAGTCTGCCCGTCCTCATTCATTCTTCTCTCACAAGACTGAACACACACAGGCACACACACACAGTCAAACACACACATAGAGACACACACACACACACACACACGCGTGAGCGTGTGCGCGAGCGCGGCTCTCTGGGGATCCCGGCTGTGCAGATGTTGTCAGGGCCCAGAACCGTCCAGATGAGGACCTTCACGGTGGGGGAAGCACCAGCGGTTCCACTAGATGGACCCCTTGACAGCCACTCATACACACATTCAGTCCAGAGGTCCTGCAGAATAACAACCTTTACTGTGTAGAGTAAACTTGTGGCAGACTACAAGGATGAGACCAACGACGTTGTTGCAGATCTTTCACCCGTCCCCGCGTACACATCGACGCCAACACATGTTTTAACGTGTGTGACCAGATGCTACCGGTATATGCAGGGGACAAGCGGAACGCAACGATGTCATTAACAAAACCGCCGTTGTCGACAAGAGACGATTCAAGCGCTGACCTTTGTGTGTCTCTGGAGAAGCGGCAGTGGAGCCGAGGTCTGTGCGTTGGCATGGTGGAAGCCGCGACCTTTAGAGCGTACGCCAGCAGGCAACGGTGGGAAGGATCGCTGCTCGGGAATAAAGGGGACTCGTAAAGGGACGCACCGGTGACACCTTTTCACACCGCGTTGAGTTGATGACGCGCTGGGCGGTGTGATGAACACATGTGTTCAGGGACTGAGGCACGGACTGCCAAGGACTGGGACTGGAAACACAGGCAGAGGCAGAGAATGTGAAAATGACACACACACACACACACACACACACACACACACACAAACGGGTCGAGAGTCGAGCTGTTACGTCATTAATTCTTATTAAAATATGTTTTGGAGTTCGGGGGCTGATAGGGAAAGCGAGAGCAAGGTCAGAGCCACTTCAGTGTGTAAGCCTGGGAAAACAAACCGCCATTGCATTATTTACAGATTGAGCTCGATTTCAGTGCGTTAAACAAGAACAAATCATGGAATCACGGAACGCATTTGCAGACGCAAATTGGCCTCTGGTTTGTTTGACTAAAAAGAAGAGTGTCGACCTAGGACGTCTAAGCAGTATAATGAATAGGCTGTGGAGACGTGGGAGCGAGGGAAGGAGCATCAAAACGACAAACAAGACACACAAAAAAAAACCTTGCTCCCCCCCTTGTTGTTTATCAGAGTTTTATGATTCTCTCTCTCTGTCACACACTGTCTCGCTATCACTTTCTCTAGACTGCAAGACTGCAAGGGAAGCTCAGCTTCCCCTAAAATTAAAAAAATGAAATGGTCAAATATATACTGTTGTGTTAACATTTCATTGACTAAAAATGCGTTAGAACACGTCCATCTCGAAGACGAGTTCGTTCAGAATCAACTCCTTATCGCAGGTCGACTGACTCGATGTCCTTCTCATACATTCCCATAGGGTCAGAGTGCATTTGCCTGTTGAAGCTCAGCGTCCATCCACTTCAATGGGGCTGCAGAGAACAGGTTTTTTTTGTGCGTCGAAAGTCGATGGTCATTGGATAATGCTGCGATTATGTCCCTCCCACGGACACTCAGCGTCTCTGGGGGTGAATGGAGGAGTGGGCTGGCCTGGACGCTGGGCTTCTGCATGATGATTGGAGGGTCTGCGAAAGACTGAGTTGCCATTTGATTGACAGCGATTTTGAACTATAAAAAGTCGCCGGAGCTCTCTACATTCCTCAGTCCCATTGCAGATTTTACAAGCGAGTCGAAAGACGAACTGCAACCTATTTCTTGATATTTGCTTGGCGAAATTGCTAGACAGTTTTCATTGTACATTTCATACACTTATTCACACAATTCCTTGCTTCAATTTGACATAATTCCCACATTTCCTTGTTAAAGTTTAATATCGTTTTGGTAGTTGGCCATCACTTTGATTCAGGGAGCCTGAGGTCTGAACTTCAAGTCCTGTATTCAGGACTTGCAGATCAGGACTTGCAGGGTGACAGGGGAAAGCTGTGTGATTTCTTGGTGTTCCTTAAAGACATGGAGTTGGACAGTGCAATGCCTCAGCTTTACAAACTTCTTTTTTAGAACTTTTACAAAGTTCTCATTAGTGGCAACAATTGGAGCTACATCTGCAGGTGTAGAAAGGAGCTTCTCCTGTTTAAAGCGGCTCAAGTCCTACACCTAACACAATGGGCCAAGGCCGTTTAAGAAGCCTAGCTCTGCTGGCCATTGAGAGGACACTGGTCAAGTCACTGGAAAAGACAGCTAGTTGGTATGACAGAGCATTTCCTTAAAAAGGAACAGAGAACATAATTTACATATACATAAATTGACAATTTATATGATGTAGGCCGAAAACGAGCTTCCCCTCTTTGAAAGACCAGCAGCCGCCACTGCTCTGGACTAGTGGTGGATTTCATGATTTGTTTGAATGAATCAGTTTGCGTCGGTCAGTTCGCCAAGAAGAGTCATTCGCATCGTTCGTTCGTTCGTTCAGTCGCGTTTCCGGTAGCGGTGAATCATGGTTCTCAGTCACTGCGTCGGTCAGACTCAGCTCCTCCCTCGTTCTCATTCTCAAACTAATCACGATTGTGCAATGGTGCAAACGGTCATCAATCAACACAACATTAACTAAGTTCCTTTCAGCTGAGGAGCGCTTCGTGTTCGGAATCAGGATGTTGTTGCCCGTCTGGCTCTCGTGACTTCTCAGTCCTCGAGTCTTCACCGCTAAACACAGTCAGTGAATGAACGGCGACTCAGAGAGTCAGCGCGACTCAGCGACTAGTGGGTGGAGCTGGGAGTCGAGTCTCGGAGAACGAACGATACGAAACGAGACGAACTGAAACGGGGAATCAGATCGGTTCGTTCATGTTAAAGAGTCGTTTGTTCGAACTGATTCGTTCCCGAACGAGCCATCACTACTCTAGACAGAGGAAACAACAAGGTTGTAGTGGGGACAACTTGCTTATCAGTTGTTTGGGCGACTGCCCAGGAAGAGCCTCATTTTCATTCCCTCTGTCTCAAGTCACTTGGTGCCAGTTTGTGGGTGGTGGTGGTGGTGGTGGCCATGGTGGGAATCGAAGGTGGTGTCTAGCAGCTGAGATACACGTCTCCCAGAGAACTCCAGAATGTGGTTCATTTGTTTGACGGCGGTGTCAAAACACGGCCCGCGGTAACAACCATACAAAAGCTGAAACCACACTAAGGGCCCTATTGACGCACCCAGCCCAATTGACTTTCTACACCGACGCATGTATCGTTGCTAGTTTGCACCCGGCGCAAAGCTGATTTTCCCCCGCAGCAACCAGGCGCCACTACACTTTGCCTGGAGAGGTGCCTGGAGAGGCGTGTCGGCGAAAAGCAGAGGCGTTTTCCGGCGCAAATGATACCTGGTGCTATTTTACCGTTACCGTTTATCTAAACATTGCGCCAATGCAATTGCGCAACTGACAAAAATTCCTCGTCTAAATGCACTAGCGGATAGCGCAGTTGGTGTTGCTATTTTGACGTGCCGTGGCAGGTCGGAACTGCAACATACGCTTACACACACGTAGGCTATACACAGCACAGACATGCAAACGATTAGCCTTATTTAAATATTATGATGTCAAAGATTGTTCATGTGAGTGAAACTGCATAGAAATAGCATTTGGATTGTGGAAACACAGACATCGTGTACGAGCCCATAACTTTCAGGATTGATGAATATTTGATTGTGAAAAAACATAGTTTTACCACGAGTGAGTGTTTAAAAGAATGAATGAATGCGGGTGATGCACCCATCTGTTTAAACACATGCAAATTGAACACGTAACGCATAATACAGTCCATGGCGATGTTTATTAACCGGGGGACACATGCATATTATGAACACAAGTCAATAACGATAATGTATACAATACTGGTAACAAACAATGTTTGTTAATGTATTGCCGCATATCATTAAATAGACCCACAGTTGTCTTTGCCGCAATTTACATACAGAGAAGAAAACGCTATTCCATGTGTGAATTATGCCTATTATTTGGCCATAAACAGCCATTTGAAGTTTGAAATTCATGTGGACATGCATCTGTCTCAGCGGAGAATGCAAACGCGCCGTCAAATGCAAATGCGCTGTCAAATGCGCTGGCTCTTAAAGGGGAGGGGGGGGGGGGGGATTCGAGATGGCACTCTCATTGGTTTATTGCACGTTACGCCCAATACACACCTACGGGTTTCAGACCGACCCATTTTAGATTTGCGTCGGGCGCAAAGCTCAATTATCTCGCCGTCATAATAGCAACAGCGCCGTAGAACCGCCCACAAACCGCCCCCGCTTCACGTCTGCGTTTGAGACCGTCTGACTAAGGGCCCTGAGTCTTCTCTGATTTTCCTTTGTTCGATTCGGTTTTCACCACCGCTGTCACCCGTGCCAGGAGATGCAAATTGCATTGCAGGTGCTGTCGACGCGGCAGATCTCATTCAGGTCCCGAAAGCAGAGACACTGAAGTAGGGATGGATAAGAAAAAGAAAAAAGGTGGATCCAAGGAGTGTTGTGTGTGAACGTACCAGCCAGCCCGATGACTCACCTCAAAGTTATCAATTTGTTGTTTTCGACTCAAATGTATGTTCTGGAGATTCGATTCCGTTTTCCCCTCCTTCTTGGACCTCCTCACCTCTTTCCATCTTGTAGCTCCCGCACTCTTCATCTCCCTTCATCTTCATCACTTTTCATCTTCAACCCCCTCATCCTCTCCTTACATATTCATCACTTCATGTCCCTCCTTCATCTCTCTTTATCTTCACCTCCTCCTCCCTTCATCTCTCACCTCCCCCCCCCTCCATCCTCTCCTCTTTTCATCTTCTCCTCTTGCTTCATCTTCACACTCCTGACTCCTGGTCTGACCGACATTAGCATCGGGGACATATTATTGGATACCAGCATACATACGTCCTGCACTGTGACCACTGGGGCACACGTCTCTAGTTACTGGGTGCATGGAGGTTGGAGATAATAGCGAAAAGCACTCAGTATGCGAGTGCCGAGCGTGCCTCTGCAGAAGGCGTGCACTCGGGTCACGTGCCTGTGATCAGTGTTGTGGCTTCTGTCCCGTGAACAGCCCTCCTCTGCTAACCCTCGGCTAATCCTCGGCTATTTAGAGGAAAAATAAGAAAGACAGAAAAAAATCGAAATCTGCTAACCCAACCCCCTGCTGGGATGATAGCTGTGGTACATTATGGTCCACACATGCACGCACACACACACACACACACACACACACGCGCACACTACATCCGCTAACAGCGGACTAGCGGATTAGCAGGGATCGATGGCTAGCGAGTGGACGCTAAATGACTCCGGTGCGCTTGGCTCACGGACACAAATGGCGTGAGGCGGCGGATTTGGGATTAGCGAAGTGGAGGCGCCGACCAGACGCCCACCTGAGCAGGTGGGGTGTGGGTGTCGTCATGTAGCTCACCAGGGTAGACCGCGGAGGGCCCGCTACGCTGAACGGGCACCCACGCGTTGTAGCTGTGTGTTTTCACTGGTATTGACGCAGACATTTCCCTAAGACTAATTACTCCCCGGGGAGACGAAATAAAGTGACTTTGACTTTGAAGTTAACCTTGAAGGGGT
Source organism: Micromesistius poutassou (assembly GCF_964030765.1). Taxonomy (NCBI): domain Eukaryota; kingdom Metazoa; phylum Chordata; class Actinopteri; order Gadiformes; family Gadidae; genus Micromesistius; species Micromesistius poutassou. Next base: position 10,755,675 of record NC_140293.1, on the reverse strand, counting down.
GATGTCATGCTGCTTCGACTTCCCCCTTTGCTTTAGACCGTTGTTATGACGTATGTGCACGTGTTTAACGTCTGCTAAACTAGAAAAATCTAAGTCCGAGCCAGAGGGGGGGGAGTATTCGTGCCCACCGAGAACGGCCCCTCAATAAGTGCGTGGACCAGCTCGTTTGCGTTCAAACGTCACTTCCGTGTAACAGCGTGACGTCAGACGGTGCTGAAGTGCAGTCAAGTCCCGCCTCCCTCAATATCCCTCAGGGTTCGTCGTTCAGCCAAAGGACGGAGTTCACCGTGGGGGGCGGATACATTGTTCCGACCACCAGAAGAAAGGTCCTTGGTTCGAATCCCGCGGGATAGTCTTGACAGAGCGTCGACCCTGCTTAAGCCCTGCTCCCTATAGACCTTAATTCACTGTGTTACACCCCCACCGCAACGTGATCACCCGATGATTCTGTATTCACTGCCTCTCTCTCTGTCTGTCTGTCTGTCTGTCTGTCTGTCTGTCTGTCTCTCTCTCTCTCTCTCTCTCTCTCATTAACACTGGCTGGCTGCCGGCTACACACAGGGCGACATGGAGACCACTCTGAGGTAAAGCCTGTGTTCCTAAGCATCTGAGGAAGTGTGTGTGTGTGTGTGTGTGTGTGTGTGTGTGTGTGTGTGTGTGTGTGTGTGTGTGTGTGTGTGTTTATTTGTTTGGAGAAACAAAGCCCAGAGGCAATGATTTCCTGGTGTGTCCAACAACAACCAACAACCAATATGACTGTGTGTGTGTGTGTGTGTGTGTGTGTGTGTGTGCGTGTGTGTGTGTGTGTGTGTGAGCGTGTAAGAGTGTAAGCATTTGTATTTGTCAGTATCTGTGTGCGTACATGTGTGAGCTCTTTCGTATTATTTATCCTTCTGGGCATAAAAAAAACATTAGCTAAGCTATAGGATCTCTCTCTCTCTCTCTCTCTCTCTCTCTCTCTCTCTCTCTCTCTCTCTCTCTCTCTCTCTCTCTCTCTCTCTCTCTCTCTCTCTCTCTCTCTCTCTCTCTCGTCCCCTCGGGCGGGTCAGTGCGGTGGCTGGGGCTGTTGGCCTATCTAGCTGACGGTAATGGGGTCCTCTCCCCGGCGCGCCCAGGCCTAACCTGTGGGCATACTTGAGCAGGGGACCCTAGCGCCTACCTGCTCCATAATGACATGGATCCCAATCCACTGCCGGCTGCTCTGGGTAGCTGAAGGAACGGCTGCTAAATGACTCAACACCCTGAACACCTGCCACCGCTCTCTCGCTCTCTCGCTCTCTCTCTCGCTCGCTCTCTCTCGCTCTCTCTCTCTCTCTCTCTGCTGCCATTACTCTCTCTTGCGTATACTCTGCTGGCCCCTAATCAGAGCTGTATATTTATAGACACCTGTGTTTTAATGAAATCAGCCATGACCCCCCCACTGAGCCAAATGTGAATTTGTTCACGTACACACACACACACACACACACACACACACACACACACACACACACACACACACACACACACACACCAAACACATACTCAAAAGACACGTGCATAATTAGAGAAGGTAATATACTGTGTCTGGAAAATGAACAAAGGCAGAGAGAGAGAGAGAGCGAGAGAGAGAGAGAGAGAGAGAGAGAGAGAGAGAGAGAGACTGAGAGCCATGGCATATAATAAAGCAGAAATGACAGTGTATCTGTGTCAGGGTCAGTTTTTATCCCGAAGCTGGTGCCGTCGATAGATAGAGTGACACAGACACACAAATTGACTTTGCACATCAGTCAACAGGCTTCCACAGGCTCTGTCACACTGGGCGTTCCATCCTGTTCATCAATGTAAGCGGCTGGGCAGACGGTGGTGCCTCGTAGTGATGCAGGTTTGATTCCCTGCGGGGGTCATTGCATGTCGTCCCTACTCTCGTTCAATCCACTGTCCTGGCGCTCTTCACTGGCAGTGTCCAAAAGCGAAACCTTGACAGTGTCTTTATTTTCAACGAGGAATTGAACCAAAGCCCCAGAATGTCACTGATCATGAGCATTGGAGCCGTGGTAGACACAGATACAAGCCGGTATTAAGACAGTAGTGTTATGAGCAGCATACGTATATATACTCCCACACAGATGGTTTACATATAGGCCACAAATAACAACAATGCCGGACCATGATTACGCAATCCAGGCCTTCAATTATCGTTCTACTGTTCCAAACGAAAGACCCCCGCAAGTGCACCTCCCTAATTACAGTGTAACCCCCCCCCCCTCCCTTCCCTCCCTTCCCTCCCTTCACACACACACATTCACACACACAACAACCCCCCCCCCCCCCCCCCCCCCCGATAAACCCCCCCTCGAACTCCTTTCAGTTTCCATCCCTGGAACAGCCTCCAGCTTGTCCCCAACAAGTGGAGGCTGTGACAGCAGGGGTCATTAGAGACTCAACCCCCCCCCGGTGGCGGGGGGGGGGGGGGGACCCCCGAAATAGCCCTGCCACATGGTGCGAGTGGGGGGTGAACGGTGGGTGTTGTTGATGTGGGTGGTTCTTGCGCTTGCTTGTGCATCCGGACGACACGGGGGACCTGGGGGACTGCTGTATATATAGATCAGTGTGTTGTTATTATGGGATGGACGTGGGGGGGGGGGTGGAGTTTGTAGTTCGAGTGCATCCGTGTGCCACAACAGGTGCACTCACAGGACGGCTGCATGCTGCCGGAGGTCAGGGGGTGGGGGGGGGGGGGGCGGTTTGAATAATAGAAAAAGCACTTTCAGGTGAGAGAGAGAGAGAGAGAGAGAGAGAGAGAGAGAGAGAGATCTGAGGATGAATGAGAGAGCAAGGAGGGGAAAACAAAGAAGTGGGGATCCGGACATAGGCCGTGAGAGATAAAGAGGGACCTGGGACTGAGATAGAGAGAGAGACACACACAACGAGGTGTGTGTGTTTGTTTACACTGAGAGCACCTCATCAATAAATGAGGGCGGGTCCCATGGCGGCATTACGCTGTCACGGAAGAACCCACTCCAGACGCCCGCCGGGGACACACGCATGTGTTGGAGGCACTGAGTCGTAAACGCAAAGCAAACACACCTTAACAGATAGCGAAGCTCGCTCACACACACACACACACACACACACACACACACGCAGTGTGGCTGGACAGTTGGAAATGTGGAAGTGTTTGTCTGACTCTCTATTGACACGGCAGTTGTTTGGTTTCTTCAGTTAATGTGACCACCGTTTTTTTATCAGCGGAAATAAAAGTTGTCGTTGACATTGAAGGCTGTTATTGAGCCTTCAACACGAGAAGTGTAATACACGAGAAGTATTTCATCAAGGAGTAGTTAAACACACGTGTATTTGTTTGTTGGTGTCAACACAGACGTGTGTGTGTGTGTGTGTGTGTGTGTGTGTGTGTGTGTGTGTGTGTGAGTGTGTGTGTACTCTAGGCAGTGAATATGGTATTGAATGAAACGCGTTTGATTGCAATTCTAGGTGGATGATTCAGAAGTGTGACTGTGACTGTAATTCTATTATTTACTACTTAGTTATTTAGACTGCAGCGGACACTTATCCAAAGCAACTTCAGGTTGACTGCGGACATTTGGGAGTCGAACCCAGAACCTTTTGGTTCGGAGTCAAAGACTATCCTTTCCTCTTTCTGGACTCCTCTTTCTACCCGATTCAAGAAGAAAGCTTTGGTTCACATTCTGTCCGCCTCGGTGTTATCCCCTCTCACTAATTGCCCTTCTCTCACCGGGAGGGCGCGTTTGATTAGCGCAAGACCTTATCGATCACCGTGGTAACGGGTCGGGGTGGTGGGCGAACGGGGAGAGAGCACCGACACATCAACGAAACAGGGTGCTCAGCAGATAACAAACTCGTCTTCTCTACGGCAGATTTACTTTCATGAATTGACACTGAGTGAGACGGTTCACCGAGATGAATACAATGAACAACGACAGAATAATAATACGGTGAACAGTGGCTTTTTAAGATCAATTTGGTTTTGGGCAAAACTAATTGAACTGCCTCTCTGTGGAGGCAGCGGTGGTGAGGCCTGTGGGCAGCGCGTCAGTATGTTACTAAGGAGACAACGACAAACATAATGACATCATCACAATGATATCCGAGTTGCCTGCAGTCTCTGTAACCCAAAGGCTACGGACGCATTTGATTTAAAAACATCTCTAACTAAAGGGGTAAGTTTGCATATTAACCACTTGCATATTTACAAATGCATTCAACCGTCTCATGACATCGCAAAGTGAATTATATACATGTCATTAAATGCATGATGACCACCAGGGGATTTAACTGTAGATGTTCATTGCATGAACGTCCATCTCACACCGAATTGACTGAGAGACTTCTCTTCTGCTTCTCTGTGAGCAATGGACGACACAGCCAATCCGAGTGACGGTCGCTTTTAAAGACCGCCATCACAAGAGACGCGCAGGTGGGCTTTGTTTCAGCCTGTTAATCCACCCTGACTGCTGTCACCCCCCCCCCGCCTCCACAAAAAAGATCTTAGCGGAGCAGCTAGCGCGGTAGCGTGCTGGTTGGCGCCCCACCGCCGCCGCCGCCGCCACGCTAGGAACTGCTGGGGGCGCGCTTAGCGTCTTTGGTTGGCTAGCTCTCGTCCCAGCGAGGGGGTTCTGAACAAGACTTTAAACAGCACGGTCAGAGCGCCGCGACGGGGGTGAAGGGGAGGGGAGGGGAGGGCGGGGGGGGGGGGTCAGAGTCAGACACAGTGGTGGTTGTGGTACGCACTTGCTCTGGTGCAATGGTTTCAAAGAGAGGGCCGGTGGTGTATGGATGCCTCCGTGGATGTGTTACTCACTCACTCACTCTCACTCACTCACTCACACAGTGTCATATTGGTTGTTGGTTCTTTTTTGCAGAAATCGAAACACCAGGAAATCATTGCCTCTCATTCAGAGGCAATGATCACTCCCTCACTCCCTCACTCACTCATACGTCATGACTTCAAACCGAGCTCATTTTGTTCCCCCAGTGTGAGGGTTCTCATTCGGAGAGTCGGAGAGGAAGGAGAACAGAGCGACGCAGCAAATGACGCAACCTCGTATCTGTGCTCACACACACCTTGTGTCCGCCCCCACACATCCGAGTGAGGACGACTCACGCGCGCACCACCCTCCACTTGGTGCACAACCTCCACACGTTCTTTGGGTGGAGGGGGGGGGAAAACGTTGAAGTGAACCGCGTCCTAGAGCTGAAGAATTGCCCCTGCGCTGGTGAAAAGGCAGTACGCACAAAAGCCGAGCCGAGTGTTTCCGTGGATAACGGCCGCGACCGGAGCTCCCCGCGGTTCGAGGCTTTGTTGGAGTGGGGACAGGGAGGGGGAGACACGGGGAAGCAGCCCCTCCACTTCACCAACCTGGTGAATCGCAGCGGGGGAATGGCTCCTGGAGGAATCCACTACCGCCAGACCAACCCCTGGCAAACTACAAAAAATGATTATTTCAATACTTTTTTTTTCTCATTTACACAGCATTTGCACTAGAATCAACCGTGGCTGGTACCCCTACCACTGGAACACTTTACACTAACACTTTACTACACCTCGTTACATATCATTACTCATTACTTATTACCACTGTTTCAGTTTCTCTTAATATCACTTACTTTACTTACTTATCTATGCTGCTACTTATTTTTTTCACATATTTATATTTTTACTTATCTTTATTTACTTTATCTTGTATTGTTGCTGCTATGTGGCTGTTGAGGAACCAAGCCTGCACATTTTACTCTTGTGTACTGACAATAAGATGTAATAAAAGTAATTCTGATTCTTCTGATGCTTCATAGCAAGTTAGGGGTTAGGATAGGGAGTTGGCTAGGGGGTTAGGATAGGGAGTTGGCTAGGGGGTTAGGATAGGGAGTTGGCTAGGGGGTTAGGATAGGGAGTTGGCTAGGGGGTTAGGATAGGGAGTTGGCTAGGGGGTTAGGATAGGGAGTTGGCTAGGGGGTGGAAGACCCCGAGCCGGTTCTGGACTCCCATGTGCCGTTAAAGGTTGGACGGATTCTATAACAATGTTGTACATACATGTTTTTGTCATGCAGGCAAATTGAACCAGTCCCTTTCTATCTTGGGTTCATATTAATGAGGGGTTGAACTGCTCTCCTACATCAGGGGAGAAAACGTTAGGCTGCTTTTGTTCCATTCTGGAAACAAATCCCAAGTGCCAGTGAGTCAAGCTTTTATGAACTGTTACTCGATCAATTATTTTGTTCTAGTCACAGTTATTTTTTGGGTCGTTTTTTTTCACCAATGCTCAATTCAAAAGTATCCCGTTTTTTGGCGGTGTGATTTTCAGAAGCTGATCTCAGTCTTAGTGTTAATCGTGATCCATTAGGCTAAACAGGCGACCTGCCAGTTCTTGCTATGCCGAACAATGTTATCAGCAAAACAGCAGCTTCACTTTCTGTGGTCCACAGAAAGAGAGAGGAAATCGATTTTCATAGCTTTTAGAACTGCAGAAGACCCCTGGCTTAGAGTTTCACAACATTTTCCACTGTCTACCTTTTCTCTGTAGCCTTGAAAAAGTCAGACTTAAGACCTGTGATCAAGGGGCCTAACTGACTTCAGAAAAGGCCTTCAAATATTGAACGGCGAGTGCATTTGCTAGCTTGAATGTAGTATTCATGACCTCCTACTTCTCAAAGAGCTGTCATGGCCAACACACACACATGAACACGCACGCACACAAGTACACACACACACACACACGTTTGTCTTTTCATAGATCGCTTGGCCTTGATTGTTTTAAACATACAAGACTCGTGAATGGGTGGGAATCATTTTAGATAGAGAGATTAATAGAAAATCCCTCGTAAATGTAGAACTACTACTACTGCAGTAGTTAAGCAGTTAAACTTTAGCTTTAGCTTTCTGCTAAATCTTAAATCTACAATGCTTCTATTTTATTTATTTATTTATTATTTTATTTTATTAGTAACTTTGCCTTTATTTTCTCACTTTCTAAAATGCATTTTTTTTTTTTAACTTTGCCTTTATTTTCTATCTATTTTACTTTTTACTTAACTATTATTTTCTTTTATTGTATGACAATTTTTATATGTGAAGCACTTTGAGTCTGCCTTGTGTATGAAAAGTGCTAAATAAATAAAGTTGCCTTGCCTTGCCTTAAACCCCACTTGTAATGGTGTTAATTAAGATCGGCCCACACTTGACGATCATTGGTTTTATGATGCACATTTATGTTTGAAATCTGCATACAATTCCTTATTCATGAATGCTGGCTCACAACGCCACTTATTTTGTCCCCAATCAACACATCTGTGTCCTTGTTTCTGCGTTCTCTATGAGTCATCACGTTTTTCTATTGCCATAGAAACACGTCACCAAGCCGCCGAGTTTTGCTCGTTAGAAGGTGTTTTTAACTTTTGAACCACAGGTTCCTCCGAGGCTATGAATGAGAACGTGAGTCATATGTCCAACAACGTCGTGTTGCCGATCTCCTCAATCTGACCGGAAGAAGGTAGCTGGCCGGGGCGAGAGAGAGAGAGAGACAGAGAGAGAGAGAGAGAGAGAAAGAGAGAGAGAGAGAGAGAGAGAGAGAGACAGAGAGAGAGAGAGGTGGAAGAAAAATAAAAAAATGACAAAATGGCGGAGCCTCAACAGGGCATTAAAAGCAGGTCTCTATATAGACGCACTTAACCGTGAAACAGCCGCGCCCACACTCACGCCGGTGTAAATAGTTAACAAGAAGCTGCGGTGACATTGGGGTTAAAACCTGGTGTCACAAATGAATAAATGAAACCAAATGGGCTTGTGGAGGCGCTGGAAGTGTTTTTCCTGTGAATAAAGAAGAGGAGTTCTATTCCTTACAAGCAGCAGGCCGTGTTAACACCTCCTCCCCCTAACCTCTCCCCGTCTCCACTGACAGCCGACTGCCCTGAACCTCACTAACACCAGGCGCTGCCTCACGCTCTCTCACCGACCCACCTGGATCACCGTGTCGTGCAGCGCGCTTGATTACACACACACACACATGGGCACACGCGTGCGTGCACGCACACACACACACACACACACACACACACACACACACACACACACACACACACACACACACACACACACACACACACACACACATGGGCACACATGGGCACACGTGTGCATGCACACACACACACACACACACACACACACATGGGCACATGCGTGCATGCACACACACACACACACACACACACATGCATGCAAGTGCACACACATACACACACACACACACACACAGGTACACACACACACACACACACACACACATGCCCGCACACACACACACACACACACACACACACACACACACACACACACACACACACACACACCATCATCTGTCCCCTCCCTCCTCAGCTCCCTCTCCCTCGACGGCTGTATGGGAGAAGGTGGGGGGGGGGGGGGATGTTTTGATAATTGTGACAACGGTCTCCGTGGGGATTAGGCTAATGGGCCTTGGCGCCCGCCACGCGCGCGCTTTAATTGTCCCCCCCCCGTAAATTAAAACCCACGACGCTTTTATCACCGCATCGCGCAAAGCCCTTAATCCTGAGCCTCCGCCGCGCGCCGCTAACGACCCAAAAGGAGGAGGAGGAAATAAATTATGCATTTAAAAATAAAAAAAATGTTGGAAAGAAAATATCACCTGCCGGGCTGAGCGCTCCTCGCCTCTTACTTTCGCGAGAGAAAACGTGTCTGCGTGAGTGCGAGTGTGTGAACGCGCGCACGTCTTCATCTTAATCAACGACGGCTCCTTGAGCGACGGCGACGATGACAGGACAGCGCGTCCACAGGCCCAGATGTGCTGCCCTGGTGAGTGCCTGGGAATAACTTCCTGTCTGGCTTGGGGGGTCGGGGGGGGTCGGGGGGGGGGGGGGGTGGTTAACACCAGAGAAGAGCCGGGGCTGAACAGTGAGGGAATGTCTGCTGGTGTCACATGTGGGAGCTGCTGGCTGATGGCGCGTTAGAGAGGGTCTGCTCTTTGTCATTTTGCAACGAATGCCATTCATGGGCGTGTGTGGGTGAGGGACACTGGCTACAGGTGCACTGTGGAGATCGGGGATGGCAAAAGACAGGCGGGTCCTATTCTTGTTCACCCTCTTTCCCTGTTTTGCAGATTTTTACGTGGTGTTGTATTTCGGTCTTCTTTGTTTGTGTGTTTTGGTCATTAAAGCTCCTATGCCTGAGCGGGCTTTAGTGGGCTGGTGAGACCGGACGACAAGATGGAGGAGGGGTGTGTGTGTGTGTGTGTGTGTGTGTGTGTGTGTGTGTGTGTGTGTGTGTGTGGAGGTCATATTTTAAACATGCTTTTGTCAAAGCAAGAAGAACACAAAGAGATGGCCTACACGCCAACAAGGGATATAAAAAAAAATATACAAAGCAAAACAAAACAAAGGGAGGAGAGAGAAAGTTTATTTCTGCTTCCGCTTCAATTAGGAGGAGAATAAACAGGATGAGTGCTGGTGGCCAGTGAGGGGCGACATGACATTGGGCAATTAGCTCTGCCCTTTGCCTACGACCGCTCAGAAGAAAGTTACACATAAATACCAGCACTTTTTTCCGTTTCTTTCTTTTAGTTTAAACTCGCTTAGGAAGCGAACAAAATGCTTGTATCTAAGGGATAGCTCTATCTCCACATGAACCCTGAGGCTTTAAAAAGTGACGACAGAGGAGGAGCGAGGCGGGGAAAGAGGCCCTGAGAGAAGGAACTGTTCAAAGCTTTCATCTGATTTAGAGAAGAAAAAAAAAATGAAAGAGAAAAACCGAAAAACAGCGGGCGTTTTGTTATCGCGTCCGTCCGTCGCGCTGAGCACGCTGAATCCCCCCGCTTATCTTTTCCAGGGACCGTCATCATTTGTCGCAGGTGATTTACAGATGGACGCTGCATGCAGGGTTTTCCCAAAGCGATTTCACGGTCCGCCAAGGAATAATCCCGACCACCCAAGAGAAAGTTCATTTAGAAAGCGTCAAATATAGCAATCTTTGAATTAATTGATTTCGGGGGCAATGTCGTCTTTGCCCAGCGGGTGGCGCTATGTTGTGGAGCTACTATTGGCTGACCGAGCACTGATTGTAGTGAGACGCTCTCCGGCTGGTTAGCGCTGGAGTAGAACGTACCGACTCTGGTAAGCAGACGGTCGATCACGTTGGTCCCGTACTGGGGACACGGCCGTACTGGGGACACGGCTGCTGGTGAGAAAACAAACGGACTGGGTTCCTTTCGTACCCCAGTGAAACATCCCAAAGTCTCTGCTACATCCCAGCCCACTTTATTTTTAAAAGAATGTCTACAAGAATCATAGTTTAAAAAAAAGTTCCCAAGACCACTATTCCTCCGCAGTGCAGCCCCAGTCTTTTATAGAGGCCTCCGGCCCCGCTCAGTGCAACGCAGGCTCCTCATCGGCTGGACAGAAGACGGTGTAGTGGGCGGAGCTGAAGTCCAGAAGTTGCGCCTCCCGGCTACCGCCAATCTTTACAACTTTTCGGGGAGTTGAATTTGCCAACACACACTCAAAGCGTATCGACCAATCAGAGTGGGAGAGTGGGTGTGCTGACCAATCACAGCAGGCCGGGCTACTCTGGCCTTAAAGCGACATGATACAAAACAGAACGTTTTTTGAAAGACTCTCAAATGGGCTTTGCAGAAATGTACAGTGTGAGAATAATAAGTGGTATTTCTAACATACATACAGGCATGTAACCCTATTCTAGTAGTATTCCAAATGCAATTAGTAACCCTAAAAAACCCTAATATGTCTGGTAAGTTGGGGACCAGGTCCTGTCAGTTGATCCGTCAACAACCGATGCAAATGGTTGTTCATTTATTTAAACCATTTGGTTTTAATGGGGTTTCATTTATACAAGCGTAATAAATATTTGCATTTGTTTATCAGGCGGTCAAATGAGGTCACACAGACTCATTGGCTGTACTGTAAGCAGAGCGACCATGCTTAGTGTTGAGTAATCACCCCTCACAGGCCCGCTCTGGGCCAGGACGACCCCTGAATTCGTGACAGGGGTTATATAAATCCCATCATAAACCTCATCATTGCATGTCTGCTTGTTACTGTCTTAACTATGAACACCTTCTGACAATACGACACGACAGAGTCGCACTATTTCTGTCAATAGAATACAGATGATGTTATGCACTTTGAAGCCTTCTTTAATAGATTTGTATTTGTATCCCTGAGTGATTTGAGCCCGTCAGTGCACCGTGATCAATTCCTTTATACAATACATTTTGTCACCCTCTTAAAGTAATGGCCTAAGTCATATTTTCAAGTAGTTCAGAAAACAGAAAAAACTGAACCATATATAGAGTATATTATACTCTATACATGGTTCAGTTTTTTTTCTGTTATGACAGACTAGGCTATTACTTTAAGAGGGTGACGATTTGTACTTTGGCACAACACATGATTCATGATTCCTCACCCCTGGAAACAGAAATGATCACACGTACTGACCCCTAAGCTAAGTGTTTGGCCCTAACAACACCGTCATTTACGTCAGTTTTGTCGTCGACTACACCCTGAGGTGACCGGCGTCGTGCGGACGGGGTCTCGACCCCACCGACAAACCCCCTGTGGCGAGTCCCGCACGCTTGCCGGGATCACCGAGACGTTCGGCGGACCACCTTGCCCGCCTCCACCCTCTCACCCCCCGTGCGTCTTGCCGCCCCCGCCCGCCGCCCCCGCCCGCCGCCGCTACCGCCGCCGCCGCGACCTCAGAGTGTGAATTATTGAATTCTTGGCCTCAAAAAAAACGTCCGCCCCCACTCTCTCGAATCCCAGGACAGCAGAGAAACACGGGCTTCTGTCCTACATAGTCCTTCAGCGGCCGCAGAGCGGGCATCGCCATGGGAACGGATGCAGAAGAGGCTCGCAGCTGTCGCCGTTTCCATTATTGAAGTGCCAAAGCTCAACACGCTATGCTCTGTTGACATTATTGACTCCAAATCGATCCTCCGGTCCAATCCACCGCCTCGTCGTCCTTTCATTCACCATTCCTTTCATCTGTCCGTTTTCCATTCATTCATCACTCTACAATAGATTAGATTCAACTTAATTGTCATAGCTAGCTAGTGAAGTTGACTCTAATTAGATACTTCAATTCTATATCTGTTAATAAGACAATAAATAGTTAATGAATGAATGAAATAAATCATTTTTTGACAACTGTATTAGATCACTTGAAAAACACGACACAAGAACAACCCCCCCCCACCACCACCATCACACGGAGACGACAATGTTTCATCTGTACACCGAGCCGTCTCCATCAACAGCTCGTCAGAGCCTCTCGCTGTATCGCAGGGATCCGAGATGTGACAACGGCGGAGGCGGCGGTGGCGGGCGGCGGGGGGGGTGGGGGGGGTTGGGGGCTGCTTTACCTTACTGACTCCCCCCTGAAACACGTCCACCTCCACCGCCTCACTGTCACACCTGATGAAAAGCATCCTGTCTGTTTAGGCCGTCTGGGAGGATGACAGCACTCTAAATATATCTGGAAAGGGAGGGAACATTTCCCGCTCCCAGACGGAAGGGGGGGAAGATGCCAAATGGAGATATCGGAATGTGATACCCGAGATGAGAGTGCAAGAGGAGAACGAGTTTGGGTGCTTTGTTGTTTGTTAAGTCTGCGACATGCGTTTTCATATTTTTTCAGACGAGGACGACGTGTTATTGTTTGCGGTGAATAAACCTGTCCTGGCTTATTAAAATACAGAACGCACACACACACACACACACACAGACACACGTTCAAAGCATGTACACACTCTTGAACGCCGTCCTCCTTTGTCAAAACACGAACACGCAGGCACACAAATTGTATGAACACACACACACAGAAAAGGGTGACACGTTGCCATGCACAGGTGCACGCACAGACAGACAGACAGACACACACACACACACACACACACACACGAGCACATAAACACACGGAAACACAGATGCACACACCTCAGTACTGTCTACTGGGCATTCCCTGTATGATAATGGAAGATTAGCCAGATAAACGCTGGAGGACCAGACGTGTTTACGAGCAGCGACTCTGCAATTTGCCACATTATGGATGACTCGGCAGGTTTGGAAAAACCCCCCCCGACGGCAGTGGCTTTGATTGCAGGGCTTTTCGCCGTAAAAATCCCCGGGGTTCGGGGATTTGACATTTTCTCGATTTTGTCTCGGCCGTTGTTGCACTAATGTGTGCACGTTAAGAACAGAGGTTAAAACATTTAGAAATAAAATAACTAAGTACAAATAGCTAGTTTGGCTCCAAATCAGATCAGACACAATAACATCAAATCGACAAAGTGCACGTAGTTACTCACCGGGATAACCCTCGGCAATCAAACAACGCTAACCAAACCGCCGCAGCCCCGGCCAAGATTGAGTCTCCCAGGTCGAGTTGAGCCGCTGCCTTTGTTTGTTGATTAAACTAATGGCTAATCATTGTGCGCGCACAGTTTTTTTTCTTTTCTTTCTCACAAAACTGCCATTGTGTCCCTCCGTTGCGTTCGTGCCACAAATGAATGTGGCTGTCATTTCCCGCTCCAGTTGGATCTGAGTAATTGTGCGACATTGGGAACGCAATCATCCTTTCGGAAATGTGTCAAAAGGGGTTGCCATCTGTTATGCTGCTGTTTCTTCCCCTGGCGCTGTTTATTTATTCAGTAAAAGCGGCTGCATTGTCACTCATACCCCCTTTTCAGTCACCGCATAAGTGTTACAAAGCTCCTGCAAAACCTGCCTCTACTTTTTGGCTTTCATATAGCGTTTGGGTCCGTCACGCGCTTGTCAACCACGGCTAATTGAAAAAGTTGTCGGCTTTGTGGGGCGCTGGGAAACTGCGGAGACACTGGAGCCACGGCGCGGTTCTGTTGTGTTTCAGTTCTTTCACAAATGGGTTTAGTAGAAGGGGGGTTTATGTACGCCGCGCTGCGACTTTTGCGGACTGCTGCGGCTGCTCGGGTACTCGTAGGCACTCGACGCTTGTAAACACCTTGTTGACTCATTGTACACGTCTTCAAGGACACACTTTCCTCCCGGTTTTTTAATCTGAACGGTGTGTGCTCTGGTTTCTGTGGCGGTGGGGTCGGGGGAGGGCGGCGGTAGAGAGCAGAGTGGTGGTGGGACCCGAATGACGCGGAGCAACGCAAGTCTGTGAGGAGCGAGGAGCCAACGACGTGAATACGTCTACAACAAACTCAGACAGAGACAGGTCACTTTTAGGAGTGTGCAGGTGAGACAAGGTGTTTTTAAACTAATTAGGGTCGTCTCCCTGCCAAAGTTAACCATTGCGCACCTGCGCAGAGACACGGATGACTCCTCATGGACCCTGTGACATTTCCAAGAATAAATCGACCTATGAGTTGCCATGGAAACGACAGGAATACATCCCTTCGCACACACTAAAGATAACACATGAACATACTGAAATACATTACATATAGGCCTATATCTTTTTTTAAACAAAGAACTTTCATGAATATTTTCATAAGAATAAGAAGTATTGGCCGGTTTGAGCGAAGACTTATCTCCTGCCATCAGCCCGTGGCTCCATCAACCCAGGGATGGTCTTTCCATCTCTCTCTGAATCAATTTGTCACGTGAGGAACAGCGGACACGCGGTCCCAGCAGGTGGTGGTAGCAGGTGGAGGTACGGTCAAAGAGCTTCAGAACCCAAAATGACCCAAAGTGATGCAGATGAGATAGAAGGCTTATTAACACGCACGTGGGACTTCCAGTAGAACATTTCGGGGACACGTCATGGGGGAGCTTACGAGGGTTAGGACCTCCTGCTCATCAGTGAGACCGCAGACAACGGGGGACTCGACCCATCGCCGCCGTCGGTCAAACACCCCGCACCCCCGAGCAGAGCTCCGCCCGGCAGCGGAGCCACAAGGACGTATAACCAGACTCATTACAGCGCTGAGCTTTGTGCCTCCTCGACCGCGCCGCTTTTATGACACACTAAACACTCTCGTAAACACACCTGACCGTGCGCAATTTCATTATACGGCCCCCGCCGCTAACGGCAACAACCCCTCTACCCAATCATCCCTAAGTACTCGCAACCCAATTACCTCCAGCCCAGCAGCGCTGTCAATCAGTCCCCAGAGGGGGGGGGGGGGGGGCTAGTCCCATAAAAGCCCCCTCCTCTGGTCTTCATCCTTCTGAGAACCTTCCCATCGATTCATCAATACACACCAAAGATAGAATGCCTGCGTAACAGAATTGTTATCAATCGGTCCGTGGAGATGGGGGGGGGGGGGGGGGGGGGGAGGAGGGCTTTGGATTCTGAACACAATTGTTCCAGGACAACTCTGTGATTAAAACGCCACGTTTGTAACGCAATGCGTCTAATGACGTTATGTTTTATGAGCTCTGTCTGGCGAGGCAGTGCTGGGGGGGGGGTAAGGGGACACACACACAGAGGAACGCGGGCTTATTGACTAAGGTTCAACAGACCGCAATCCATTTAGATGAATGGGAGGATGAAGGCTGGCGTTTAAACTTTAGGTCACATATCTGACAAATGTTTTAGTAGAACAGAAGTTCTCGATCAGATTTAAGTCCAAAGAGATTTGGTCGGAAACCAATCTCATGGCCTCGCCAGCAGTGACTCGGCACTTCTGCAGAGATCATAAAAATTCCAGACACTGCTAACTGCCAAAGTCAGCCATTTCTAGCTTAATATTTTCCACGTATTTCCACGTAACAGCTTAACGTATTAATTACACTACATTTAACTTAAAGCAGTCAAAGTAATTTAAGGAGTGAGTGTGTGTATGTGTGTGGGGTGGGTTTATAATCACTATGGGTGGGTTGCAGGTAGTAGTTGGTGGGTGGCATGATAACCTCATCTATCATCATGGAGACCCAGACTCCATTATATTCCCTTATATAATATATTCCTGTCAATACCCCAGTTTGGAAAGGCTTTTCCCCTCTTGCATTTGTTTGTAGCTGAAGTAACAGCCATCCGTTAGGCCCTGTTCCAGTGGGGGGGACAGAGCGTGTTGCTTATGAACACACCTGCCAAGAACACAATAAACTTAACAAATCCCCTAAACAACCAGTGACATCGTGACAATCTGTGTGAAATCTGGGAAAATATCTAGCAGGGAGTGTTTTGCTGCTAAACTGCACCTCCCAGAGCAAGGAGAGATTTAAAGGCTCGTGTTAAACAGCAGATTTAAGGTTAGTTAGCTCTTCTATTCTTCTATTCTATTCTCAGGCCCAAACAAACGAGTTGGACCCGCCTCTTATTCTGGTCTCTCTAATCACTGATTGGATGGTGCAGTGGGCCTGGCCCACGATGCTCTTACATACCAGGATTAAAGAAAAGAACAAGCTGAACTGGGTGTGAGGTAACATAACTTTGCGAGATAGCACAGCTGGAGGCTTCCTTTATCCATATAATCATGCCTTCTCAAATCTCTCTCTGTCTCTTGCTGTCTCCCCCTGCCGCAGTCCCGTTGGTCTATCACGCCCTCACATACTGTGCCCAGTATGTGTTCACACACACACACACACACACACACACACACACACACACACACACACACACACAGGCAACTGTCTAAAATGTTCTCTCCTCCCGTTTCCTTCCTTTTGTTATCTTGTCTGTTGATGTTTGAGATTAGACAGAAGCTCACGCCTTTTTAGAAGAAGTCCTGAGATGTGGACGGGCACACACACCCACAAGGGCACACAGACGCACACACACACACAGACGCACACACACACACACACACACACACACACACACACACACACCCGCCTACACCGACAGGTTTAAAGCCAGGCATGGCGGGAAGTGTGTGTACAAACTTTCTCATTTGTTTCCCTCTTCTCTTTCTGTGTGCGCACATGCACGCACGCACGCACGCACGCACGCACGCACGCACGCACGCACGCACGCACGCACGCACGCACGCACGCACGCACGCACGCACGCACGCACGCACGCACGCACGCATGCACGCACGCACGCACGCACAGGAATGTATGGGCCCACTATGAGTGCAAGACCTTTTGTAGTGGGGCTGGTTTAGTAGGTTTACTCATTGGACCCCCCCCCCCCCCCCCCCCTCTCTCTCTCTCTCTCTCTCTCTCTCTCTCTCTCTCTCTGTCTCTCTCTGTCTCTGTATCTCTCTCTCTCTCTCTCTCTCGCTCTCTCTCTCTCATCCCTGATGGACGCTCTGCCAGCCAGCGAGGAGAAGCAGCCCGTGGCGGCCCGCACCACCAACTCAAGGGAGTCTGAAATATTCATGGTTCCTCAGGATTTCTATTCAAACAGCCCTCTGTTATCAAACCAGCAAGAGATTACTCACGTGTAAACAATCACTTAACAATCTCATTTTTCGGGGGGGTGGGGGGGTGGGGGGGGGGGGGGGGGGGCAAGTTGTTTTTCAGATATTTCATCTTTGATCATTAAATATCACTCGAAAAAATGCCGGGCCGGGTGTTACATCCTCTGCTCGTCTTCTGTATGAGGCAACCGTCATGAAACGGAGCCGTTTTTCTGCATATCCTTTGACGACTGGACCGGGCTCACGCTGGCGAGAAGCGACGACGGTCATCAGCGGCGACCTCCCTGGGATCCAGGAAACAGGAAACGATCTGGAGCCGGGCTGGCGGGCGGGCGGGAGATCCATCGTGGGACTCCGCCGGTGCATCCGTGACGCGAGAGTTCAGAGCCACGGAGCGGTGCGAGCGGCGTGTTGCTGTGACCGCGGGGTGCCGTGCAGGCGTGCGGCGTGCGGCGTGCTGGTGGGTGGATGGAGCAGATGTACGATCGCCGTGTGGAATTAGTGCAGGCGTGAAACCAGCTTGGGCTGCGTGGTTCACCCCCCCCCCCCCTGGCCCGACACAACCCCTTTAAAAGGATCGAAAAACCGTAGATGAGCACTGGCGCCAGAGCCGCGCCGGGAGGGTCGTGCCATCCTCTCAGGCCGACGTCGTTAGAGAGTAGATGACAGGCGTGGGGGACGCTAAGCAGGATTCAGGCGGGGGAGGGGGGGGGGGCTTTTAGGGGCCCCCGTTGGCCCCTGAAAGCACCGAGGTCCCCTCGTCGAACCGTCACGTCGTTGCGCCGGTGGCGACGGTTACCGTGGGTTACCGCAGGTGATTCGGGACCGTCGGGCTCGAGTCACGCCGTTGCCGAGTTGCACTGGGAGTTGCTAAAGTGTGCGCTAAGTGTGTGTGTATGTGCGAAGTCTGCCGCATGTGTGTGTGTGTGTGTGTGTGTGTGTGTGTGTGTTGGGCTGATGCAGAGTGCTAGCCTCGGGGGAGGAGGGGGGGGGGGGGGGGGGGGGCGGCGGACGAAAACTTCAGGATGATGGAAGTGGGAACATGCCTGAGTATTTATTTATTATTTGTACATGCTGCTATGGGAGGGGTAGGCGGAGGAGAGGGGAGGTTGGAGGAGAGGAGGGGGAGAGGGGAGGTTGGAGGAGAGGAGGGGGAGAGGGGAGGTTGGAGGAGAGGAGGGGGAGAGGGGAGGTTGGAGGAGAGGAGGGGGAGAGGGGAGGTTGGGGGGGGGAAGGAGAGTGAGGACAAGTGGGGTCACAGAGAGGTAAGCAAACACTCAAAACCGCGTTACATGCTCAACGAAGCAGGGGTTGTGCCTTTCCAGCACACTAGGGGTCATTCGGAGAGAGCGCCACGTCGCGTTACATGCCTCGCAAACAGCGGTGCCCACGCACGCACAAACCCCAGAGGCAAGGCACCTGGGGCTGCTCGTCCACTGCTTTGGAGTCGGGGGCCGTCTAGACTGCAGCAGAACACAGCTGCACGCCGAGCCGTGGCAGAGCAGACGCCCGCAGTGTTTTTACCTCCACCAGCATTACGGGGCGGGAAAACCACACGACCACGGCCAGCGGCCGAGGGCAAGTCCACTTCTGTCCAATTAAATCCCCTCCCGCCCCCCTTTTCCTCCGGAGGGGGGATGAGGGAGGGGGTCCGAGGGAGCCCGGAACGACGCCATGGTGTCCCTGCGTCAGCCCCGACGCCCCCGCACAGACAAGGGGGGGGGAACAGACGGGGGCTGGCAGTGGCTCAGGAGGTGGAGCGGGTTGGGCTGGTAACCAGAAGGTTGCCAGTTTGATTCCAGGTTCATCCTAGCTAGTGAGTGTGGAGGAGTCCCTGAGCGAGACGCCCCTCACCCTGGCTGCTCCTGACCAGCCGGCTGTCGCCCTGCGTGGTCGACTCTGCTGGCATGTGTGTGAATGTGTGCATGAACGGTTGTAAGTCGCTTTGGGTAAACAAGCATCGGCAAAAGTCCCCTGAATGGAAACCAAACCGTTAAATATGGAACGGCTTGAACGGGCCACGGGGAGGCGTGGTTGTGGCGAGGCCAGGGAACGGCGCGGAGGCTGTGCTGCGTTCAGGCTGATCCGTGGATGGACAGCAGCGCCGACCGCGCTGTGGAGGAAGCTACTTGTTTCTGTCTGTGTTGAGGTCGGCGTGAGGAGACTGCTGATGACTCATCGCCGCTGGTCGTCCGGCACCAGACGTCGATACGTTGGCTCTAACGAGCGAGCGCTTTACCTGAGGCAATGCAAAGAAACGTCTCTTTTGAACAACCAACTTTTGCTGTTCGGTCGCCTGTAGTTAACTTTGGGTCGTGTATAATTATGGACGACATAATCAGACGCTTTGTGATGGATTAGCATAAAGCAAAATCCAATTGTGTTTCGTAGCAACAATGGTGCATCAGGTTGGGTCTGCACAAAGGTAGACAGAAATGAATACACGGCACATTGTACATAGCTGCCCTATATGTAATACTCCCATACCTGTCTCTCTGTCTCCGTGCCGACATCACAGCTCCCTCTTGGCCCTCTCGGACATGCACGCACGCACGCACGCACGCACGCACGCACGCACGCACGCACGCACGCACACACGCACACACACACACACACACACACACACACACACACACACACACAGCCCTCAGACTAATCTAAAACATTTACATATTCATAATGGCTGTGGCAAGCCTTGTAGTCATGAATTGTTTGCCAATGATGTTTACAACGGGCCAGGCAGTCAGACATCATTACTGTCTAAATAATGTGAATTAAATTAGGCAAATGCAGTCTCCCAGCTAAATGGATTCCCAAATAGACCATACACAAAAGGGAACTGTTCTCCGTGTTCAGTGCAGTCAAAATAATACCAATATTTGAAGAGTGTGACTGCGAGAGACCCCAGTCCGCAGTCATGATTCAGGGCAATGCCTCTCTCAGCTGCATGCAGATGGGAGATGAACGAATCGACACAATGAAACAGAAACACCATGCATGTCAACCCTAGCAGAAGGGATGGGGGTCTGACAGAGGTCTTGCTTTGTTATCTTTCTTTAATTGATTTCACCGTCTCATTTACGGATTTACTAATCTTGATTCAAAACACTCGGCTGTGATATCGCCACACTCAGTGGTTCCGGAAGGCGTTGGGAAACAGATAAGAGGAAACTGATGCGTCTCACTCACAATTGGAAAAGTTTGAAAGTGTAAGAAATGGGAGAAAAACAGTTTGGAATGCCATGAAACTTTTCGTCAAACTGCCTTGGTTGAAAAAAAAAGAAAAAGTATGGAATGAAACCCTTCTTCCATTATAAACATCTCCTTACACTTATTTGTTTTTATCCGTTCTACAATGGCAGTTCCATTATCGGTCTTCCGATGTGACCACCAGATCTTAGGCCTGATCGCGCCGCGGTGAACGGGAGGGAAGAAGGTTGAACTTCAGTTCGCTTTATGCAAACGAGCCATATTGCAGCACGTGATTGGACAATCGACGTTCAGAGAGTACTGGCGGACGTGGTCTCGCGGTGAATTCCGTCTACTGGTTTTAAGCACTTCCATCGACAAAAGGGTAAACTCCCACAAGCTGCGACAAAAAGGTGACAAAAAGGGCCGAGCAGTAAGAGGAGTGGAGAAGATGGCCCCTTCCCCGCCTGGAGGCGCCGTGGTGATAAGCTCTAGCCAAAGGTTAAAGCCCTCATCAATGGGAGGGGAGAAGAAGAATGGTGAATGCATTTATACAGTCCTATTCAGACCAGTGGCCACTCGCAGACCTTTACAATTATTGCCCCGGATTCATACCCTGGAAATCCAGAGTTCTCGTGAGAGCACAATTTGAATTTGCTCAGCGAGTCACTCTGGGAACGAGCGATATATACTCACCAAACCCAGAACATTAACCAATCACATCGGTGTCCAAAAGCGTTGCTGTTTTACCGACTGGATACGGCAAGAGTCTAATCTATTGGTTAGCTCCGCTGGTCTGGATACGTCACCCCTTGTGTTCTTCTGATTGGTCGTAGTGTTATCCAATTGCGTGCAGTGGTATTTTCAAATGCATGCTTGGTGCCGCCCCTCGAGTTGGGCCATTTTCATTACTCGTTGCCAGACCCTACAGCTTTCTAGATGTGATTCACCCATTTATACACACATTCACATTCGACACTCAGCTAGGAGGCGCACTGGCCATCGAATCAGTAACCTTCTGCTTGGCAGACAACCGGCTCTACCTCCCGAGCAACGGCCACTCCCTAAAGAAGAATCTTCACTTGGCGTTGCACAAGCACAGGAACGCAACCAAACGGGACGTCTGCATCTGAGCCCTCGGCAGCTGCAGCTCCAGGAGTGGTGGGCAGCTACCTCCCCACGCCCAGGGACAACCGCCACACCGTCCCACTGTGGCTTCTGCTGGTGAGCCAGCTACGACTCGAGGGTATTTTTCTCCATTTCTTAAGGTCCTCCTGTTTATATGGTCTGTAGAAGCAGGGGCATATTGTTAGGTGGTTTTTATTGTGTTATGTTTTCATTATCCTGAAATGAATCTGTTATTCTACCTGATTATAAATGGTTCAGTGTGTCAAAGCATTTGTTCTGCCATCAATCTTTCACTGCACTTAGCAATCGCATTACCATTAAAGCTTTTTGTTTCATCATTCGTTCCTAAAATTGTATTATACTGTTTTATTCTTACGCGTTCTGTACAGCGGTAGAGAGAGACGACGTACGAATAAAGAGCATTGCTACATGCGGAAGGCTGGAGACAAGACGAGAGGACAAAGGGGAACGGTTTATATATGGTGGTATAGGGTGCATGTGCCAACCAGGCCCAGCCTCATTAAAACCAACCTCCTCCTCCTACACTCTTCCTCTTCTTTTTTCTATTTTTTTCCAGACTTGTAGGGGGGGGGGGGGGGGGGGGGGCAGGGGAAACGATAGCCCAAATTAGCAAGACATCCCGGGTGTGGGGAAACACATGACTGCTCAGAGCGCGCTGGGCGCGAGGATCGCACATCAAAGCGCCCATCAGATGTTACATGGTAAGCAGAGCTGGTGTGTTTATACATATCATTTTTATTTTATCTGATCAAAGACGGACGACTCCCCCCAGAGCGCGGCCAAGGCGGACCACCGGTTGGTTCGCGGCGAGGGAAGCGATGGAAGCGGCGGCCGCGAGGGGAGGCGAGGGTGGCGATGAAAGCTTTTGCGTCTGTATGGAGTGGGAAGGCGGTCGGCGCCGGTGGCGTTATGTAATGGGAGTCGACGCCGGTGTCAATGTCATCGCAAGCCGCGGCTGGGTTTTTGCGTTGGTCTCCATCTTTCTGTGTCAAACTGGGGGGGGGGGGTGGGCGGGGGGTGGGGGGGGGGGGACATGAGGATCAGACGATAAGGTGGGTAAATCAGTGGTGCATTAGGAGTACAGTTAGCGTGCACAATAGGAGCCGCTGCCACTGGGCTTTGCCTTGTTTCAGATATCAGATCAGTTAATTAACTCTGAGCAGAGGCAGCAGCGGTCGCTACCGTCTGTCTGACGGCTACAGTACGTGTCGCCATGGGTCAGTCCCGTCGTCAAGCGTTGACGGAGCAACTAGCGATGCTATGCTGAGTGCGAAAACGAAGGTGTTTGACTCCCCGCCGAAAGGTTCTAGGTTCGATCCCCAACGCCTTCCCACAGGCATCTTCACCAAGAGGCCAAACTCCCTGATGACTCGTATTTGAATTCCCCGCTGAGGTCGCTCGGATAAAAGCGCCTGCTAAACGATAGATATATCGCTACTCCCGGACCCAAGATGTTTCATCACTCTTAGCAGTAATTAATCCATAAACCAACTCTGGGAAATGCTTTCCTGTCATCTCCTACACAGTCAGGCACCTCAAAAGGCAAAAGGCATCAACAGGAAGACGTGTGATTGATTAAAAGACGATAACTTTAATTTTGACGGCGCATGTGTCCAATTGATGTTAGGGGATTGATTGCGTCAACGTCAAGAGAACGTCTGACAGAGAGCACAGAGGGTCTGCGGTCGGCTTTGACAGCGCTGCCGCTCATCAACCCATCATGGAGTCGTCTCCATCCGGCCTGCCATAACTAGTCCCCCCTTGTTCGCACACGGCACGGCGCCCAGGCACACCCCAGCTCCGATGTTGCATTTTTAAAAGATGCACACTTTTGCTGTTCCATTATTGAATCTGCTTGTTTTATTCATGGCTGGGATCACAGAGGGCAGGGCGGTTCAGACCGGCGGAGAGATATCGGAATCACATGAGGAGCGAAACACAACGATTTCCAATGAGGAACCAGACATGGCAAGAAAGGGCCCAGTCCTGTTCTGCTTCTGCTTGTCCGACTAAGTACTCAAGGAAGGATAAAAACCCAGGAGCCACACCCTCGTCCTGCAACCGTAGGACTGAGAGGACAGTGGCTAACGATTAGTAGTCCTTCTTCAGAGAGGAACCCCCCCCCCCCCCCCACTGTATGCATCAAAAGCAGCACAAATACACTGGGCGAGCAACACAGCGTTCTCCCATTGGTCAGTCGGTGCCTACGTCTTGTCAGGAGACATGCGAGGGCGTCATCCGTCGATGCCCCTCTGGGCTCGCCTGAATCCAGCCACAGGCGGAATGTGTTTAACCCCCGCCACCCCCCTCCCCCTCCACACACACACACACACACACACGCACGCACGCACGCACGCACGCACGCACGCACGCACGCACGCACGCACGCACACACACACACACACACACAGCAAAGCGATGCTGCAGACACTGTAGCAACGATGCTACCGCACTGCCGCAGACATCTCTTGTCCGGATGAGCTCGCCTTCACACACACACACACACGCACACGCACACACACACACACACACACACACACACACACACTCTCCTCACCCTCCTCCCCTGTTCATTAACGTTGTCGGGTGGCTGTGAGATCACAGTCCCACCAGACAGCGTTTGTCTTTCTTTTTTTTAAGGTTTCCTTTTTGTTTTTCCGGTCAGGTAATGGGCCGGCTGGCTCGCTGAGAAAAAACACGAGATACAAAAAAGAAAGAAAACAACATTTTTTTTTTACTTTTCTGCATCTTCTTCGCCTTCTTCTTTGCATATTATATATTCGTCTTGACTTTTCCGGAAACTGTTTTCCTCGCG
This sequence comes from Micromesistius poutassou, assembly GCF_964030765.1. Taxonomy (NCBI): domain Eukaryota; kingdom Metazoa; phylum Chordata; class Actinopteri; order Gadiformes; family Gadidae; genus Micromesistius; species Micromesistius poutassou. The sequence continues at coordinate 10,731,159 of NC_140293.1, read as the reverse complement.
GACTCACGGGCCGTCGTCTCTCAATCCGGGCAAACAGTCTGAGAGCATCTTTCCTCATATTTCAACTCTCCTTTTCCTTTCTCCTTTTCCGTTCTAATCACCTCTATCCATCTGCACCGCCCGGCCTCGGGTGCAGAGCCGCGAGAAGCCACAGAGAATGGCTCCGGGAAAAGAGCTTTCAGATCACAAAGCAGTTTGGATCCAAACAAACAAAACTAATCACCGGCACCAACCGATTCACCGAGTGCACTCGCTGCAGCACCGCAGGGGGAACAGAAATGATGGTGTAATCTTTAACACGACGTCACCGCGGCCGATAAAAAGTGTGCGGTGGTAAAATTTTACGTGTGCGTTTTTTGTTGTTGTTGTTGGGGCGGTTCATAAAACTGCGCGCTCAGCACTGAGCGAACGCCAGTGAACTCCATCAAACGCTTTGGAGAAACCAGTCAGCCCCTTTCCTCTTTACGAGTTTCAGGAAGCGTGTATGGCCGTTGTGAAATTGAAATGAGATAAAACAGCAACCACCATGCTGCCATTTGGCTAATTAAAAACATTTAACGCGGCCATTTGTCGTTACACATTCTGACAGCAGACAGAAACCCCTAACCCTCGGTTTACTGCAGTTCTTCCTCCGGGGTATTTCTGGAGACGGCGAGAGCATGAACCCACGAAGGGAATGCGAAGCGCGGCACAACATCGTAATCGTAAACTTAAAAGAAAGCCATTCCGCAGCTGACGTTTTTTTTTAAACATCTCGACGCGGACAACAGACACTAAAAAGGCAAAAATTGTTTCCAATTGGATTTCACCACCAGTAGGAACCAATTGGAAACTGTTTAACTGCCCAACTTTGACAAATCGACCTCACCTGGGACTCATTTCAAGCAGAACGAAAGGGAAATTGCACGCCTGTGTTTTTGAGCGGCCATTCTGGTTTCAGTTAAGCATTTGGCTGCACTTGAGGTTAGCTAATTCTTCTCTAACTGTTCTCTCACTCCCCCCTCAAGCAGTGGACGACGGAACGCGCCTGATATGGCAGCTGGTGGCAGAGGTGGCACTTTGAAAGTTCAGGAGAGGTTATGTTTTACACTGCCGAGAATCAAATTTAATAATACAGACTTCAGAAAGGAAGGAATATACTTGAACTACGAGATGATTCCATGTGCGCTCGTTTCAACATACTGCTTTAATACTTGCACAACTTCATTCATGGTGGCAGGGCGGTCTATACAAATACACTCAGGAGCTTATTTCTACTACAGTTCCACGGCGACTGTACTGCTCAGTGAAGTCAGTACTGTGCAACAAAGGCCCGCAGACACAGTCACAAACGCGACACGGGCCATCTTGCATTTGCAAGGTGTGCATATAGATATATAGAGATGTAGATATAGTAGAGATTCCCCACACAGAGCGTGAAGGAGACAGTAAGAGACAATGGGGGCGGTCATGCAGATTGTCCAGTCTACACTGTGTGGCACTATGCCTTGGAAAGCCCGCCATCGCTCCACTGGCTCAAATTAATTGGACTCCCTGGGCTAGGACTAACTGCCTTTCCTGGCTTTCACTTCTCTTTTCTCCCCTTAAGAATCCTTCTTTTTTAGTTTTTACTTCATAAAGGCAGGAGGCTGTGTGTCTGTGTGTGTGCAGGGGTGAGTGTGGGGAGAGGGGGTGATCTCAGTCTGATAAAGAGATGTTCATGACGGGGCCTAAAGCCGTGAGGGCAGGAATAAGATATCACAGACGCAGTCCTTTCAATGTAACGCACAGATGCATTGTGGGTATGCAACGCTTGAGAATGTTCCAGAATCAAGTCTGCTTTGCTTGCTTTAGATCAGCACACTCACCAAGTGCATCACCCAGTGCTCACATCAAAGCTCTTGTAACGTTGAGTCTGTTAAATGCACTACACACTAAGGTGTCAGGGTACATCGTCTCATGGTGAAACGTTTCTTTCACCCACCACAACTGTTCCTTTTGAGGAACTTAGCAGAGGGATTAAATTTATTCTTATAGAGACCAACCCAAACAAATACTCTAACACACTAATGAGCTCATTAAGGGAAACCAACTTACCTTTAACAAATTAGCAGCCAATCATTAACACATAAAATGTGTCAATAGGCCTTTTTTCACCACCTAAAGTGTTACCACGGTGACAGTCGGCCAGCATCCAATAGATGGAGAGACAGACAGAGAGAGAGACAAATAAACAGAGAGAGAAAAAAAGAGGGATGAAGATAAATAGAGAAAGAGAGAGAGATACACGTATATCAGGATAAAGAGGGAGGGAGAAAGAGGGAAAGAAAAGATAAGATAAGATAATCCTTTATTGGTCCCACAGTGGGGAAATGTGCAGCTGTTACAGCAGCGAAGAGCAAAGACGACAGTGCAAATAAAGAAATAAAGACTACAGTAGTGCAAAATAAGCGAGAGGGATATCTATGTATGTATGCATGTATATATCTATATATATATATATCTATATATATATATATATATAGATATATACAGAGAGAGAAACAGAGAGAGAGAGAGAGAGAGAGAGAGAGAGAGAGAGAGAGAGAAACAGAAGGAGAATAACAGAGGGAGAGAAACAGAGCGGAGGGAGAGGGAGAGAAAAAAAAGGCACAGAACTAGTGACAAAAGACGCAAACAAGGGAGGGGGGGGGGGGAGGGGGGGGAGGAGGAGGAGGAGGGGGGAGAGAGGCGCTGCTAGGTGACAGTGCACCTTGGCGGGCCAGCTGGGCCCCGGCGCCGGGGCCTCGTCCCATTGATTTCAGCTCCGCCACAAATTGGACCATTTTTCACCGGCAGCTCCCGACGGTGGCCCCCACTTGCCTTTTATATTCATCCGCCCGTTCGTCTGGGGGCCCTCCATCACCACACACTGCGGCCCAGCCGAAGTACAGCCGACACAAGCCGACACGCACGTGCACACACACACACACACGCACGCACGCGTACACACGCACACGCACACGCACGCACACACACACGCCGCTCTTCCTGGGAAGGGGTGAGGCAGCCGGGCAATCATGCACACAGACGCTCGCACGCGTGGCCAGACTCAAATTTGTCCTTCCGTCTGGCACATGTGAGCGTGTAAAAATTCTGAAGTGTCCCCCCCCCCCAACACACACACACACACACACACACACACACACAGAGGGAATTGCTCACGGCAGTAACAGGCCAACCTGAGAGCTGTTGACTTTTATTGAATGAAACCTAGTTAAGGGCCCCGTGCTGCAGTTTTAAATCCATACCGACCGCTGGAGTCACACACTCCAGCACTACAGCTCCACGCTGACACACACACACACACCGCTCCACACTCACACACACACACACCGCTCCACGCTGACACACACACACACACACCGCTCCACGCTCACACACACACACACACCGCTCCACACTCACACACACACACACACCGCTCCACACTCACACACACACACACACCGCTCCACGCTAGAGCTCAGATGGGGCCCAGAACATCAAGGCCCTACCCGAGCTCGTGGACGTTGTGTCCGAGCCCGGCCCGGCCCGACACATTAACTGTACTTATGAGCCCCAGCCCCCGAATTCAACCCGACAATTGTTTCAATGCATGGGCTTTTATATCTGACGTTCTCCAATAAAATTCAGCGTTGTTCAAACTACAGAAATCTGTTTGGAATTATCTTAATGAATAATGCAACAAGGACGCAGCATGTAGCTGCGCTGTTTGTTTATCCAGAATGGAACGGATCGCAAACAGATCTGAGTGAAGAAACGTGAACGGCGATGAACGCAGACAACGAACAGGAATGAACTGGTTGATGGCCTAGGAGTAGGCCTGGGCTACTTTAACATCTAAACAAGGTTTTAGAATAGGCTAAATGATTATTTTAAACAAAGCAGCGTGCCGCACTCAATGCACTGGACAAAGCCGACGCGCGCTGTCACTGCCCACCACTTGTTTGAAACGGTTCCAGACCTCAGACTTTCCTCCAGACTCGCTCGACGTTAATTCTCCTGATTTTATTTTATTCTTTCACGTCTCCAAGCTGCATGTTGCACTTCAGCTGCACAGCACAGCCGGCCCGTTGTGATGAGTGGAGGAGACGCGTGCTGCAACATGTGTGGCCTTTTTTTACTTTGTGGAACGCTCCACTGTCACACACACACACACACCGCTCCACGCTCACACACACACACACACACACACACCGCTCCACGCTCACACACACACACACACACACACACACACACCGCTCCACACTCACACACACACACACCACTCCATGCTCACACACACACACACACCGCTCCACGCACACACACACCGCTCCACGGTCACACACACACACACACACACACCGCTCCACGCTCACACACACACACACACACACACACCGCTCCACGCACACACACACCGCTCCACGGTCACACACACACACACACACACACCGCTCCACGCTCACACACACACACACACACACCGCTCCACGCTCACACACACACACACACACACCGCTCCACGGTCACACCCCCCTCAAAGTCATCTCCAGGACCACGTGCTACCTCACAACACTGAAGGCTACGGCCGTCGTCGGCATGGCGATCGCTGAGCTCCTCTCACATCGGCCCGCTCTGCGCCCAGCGCTCTCCTGACCGTGTGTAGAGGGAGGGGGCTCCATCGTCTGTGTGCCCCTCAAGGCGTCGCCGGCTCTCGGGTCGGGGGGGGGGGATAGGTTAAGGGATGAGGGGTGTTGTACGATGGGGGGGGGGGGGGGGGTCCGTGAAGCCCCCTGAGGATACGTTTGGTTGAAATGCGACACAAATAAAATGCCAGCACCGAGTCAAAGTGACCGAGGTACACACACACACACACACACACACACACACACACACACACACACACACACACACACACACACACACACACACACACACACACACACACACACCCCTTGGCTGGTGTGTGGTCAGACGGCTGAACAGAGGTCAGCCTCCTCATCAGACTTGGAGGAGTCTGAAGCCAGGCAGACATTATGACCGGACTGGCTGCAAGGCCATATGCAATGCTGTGTGCGTGTGCGTGTGCGTGTGTGTGTGTGTGTGTGTGTGTAATGCAGGTGATCCGTCAAAGGTGTACGTCAATATTGTGATGCAATTCCGCCGCGGCGTCTGGCGTCTGTCTGTTGTGTTGGATCCTCTTCTGAGAGAGACGGAGGGACGGGCGGACAGACACTCTGTCCGCTGTGTTTTTGGTCCCTATTTACGACGTCTATAGTCTGTGAACGACTATTGTGGGCATTAAGCTAATATACATTTGCTGTACACATATATATATTTTTTTTTATGAGCATCATAAAACGATGGTCGTTAACACGCAAAGCTTGTGTGTTAACAATGAGAAGGTGTGTTGTTGTTGTTGAACTACGTCTGACTTCTCGGCGATCTCTCTCACTGAGACGATAAAGATCAAATAAACAAAGGACGGTATAGTTCCTCTAGTTCTACCGTTTGGGAAACAGATGATTGTAGCTAAAATACAAATATTGAAATAAAATAAATAAATAGATAGATAGATAGATAGATAGATAGATAGATTAGATAGACAGTGAATAATAGGGAGAATGATAGAATGATAGATAGATAGATAGATAGATAGATAGATAGATAGATAGATAGATAGATAGATAGATAGATAGATAGATAGATGGATAGATTATATAGACAGTGAATAATAGGGAGAATGATAGAATGATAGATAGCTAGATAGATAGATAGATAGATAGATAGATAGATAGATAGATAGATGGATAGATTAGATAGACAGTGAATAATAGGGAGAATGATAGATAGATAGATAGATAGATAGATAGATAGATAGATAGATAGATATAGAGGGAAAATGTCAGAGAGAGAGTAGGATAAGAGATAGGCATTATAATTATTCTGATAACGACTCCATGTACTCTGGGCTCTGACACACACACACACACACACACACACACAGAGCAAGAAGATGCAAATAAATGTCAAGACAGAAATACATTTAAGGAAAGACAGAAAGACAGACAAGAGAGTAAAATAGTGAAAGAAAATTAAATGAGAGTAAAATGTTAAGACGTGTGTGTGTGTGTGTGTGTGTGTGTGTGTGTGTGAGGACATGTGTGTTTTCATGGATATATGTTTTCCTCTGTGTCTAAATGAGTGAGTGAGTGAGAGAGTGAGCGTGTGTGTGTGTGTGTGTGTGTGTGTGGGTCCAATTATATTCCGTTATGGCATGTTGCATGGACAGATCATTTCCAAGGCTCACCCATCACCAACAAAGTCAGACACACAGACACACACAGATAGCTTGACAATAAAATAATAAGCACTCCTATCCCTCGCACAACACAGAGATGCAGGGACTAACAAGGGGCATGTAGTGAGCAGACGCGCACGCACACACACACACACACACACACACACACACACACACACACGGTTATATAAACCCAAAAAGCAAGAAGATGCAAATAAATGTTAAGACAGAAGTACATATGAAAAAAGATAGAAAGACAGAAAGAGTCAAAAAAAAGTGGAAGAAAAGTGAATGAGAGGAAAAAATGTTAAGACATGTAAAGACAGAAAGACAAGATCAAGATGCTTAACCCAACGCCTGTTTCTAAAGCTCTTTATTCACTGTTAAGGGAGTGTGGGAGTCCCTCTCAACTCACTACAATCTAGGAGGGAGGGAGGGAGCGGAGAGGGGGAGGGAGGGAGAACAAAGAGACAGAAAGATTAAATGAAGTATAAGTGAATGGGAAAATGTGATGAAAAGTGAAAGCACAAGCAAATGGTAGAGACTGAGGAAAAACAGGATGCAGAAAAATGAGAGACACAAGGGCTGAGAATGACCCCTTGGGGGGAAAAAGATGGGAGAGACAGAGAGTAATAATGACATTGATTTTTACTGCAGTCGAACTCCTTCCACAAACACGACGCTCGCGCGCACACACACACACACACACACACAGGAGGTTTCACTCCTTCCTCCCCCCTCCCTTCCTCCTCCCTCTCCCTCTCAATTAATTCCTTCCCTCCTTCCTCCCTCCCTTCTCCCTCCCCACCCCTCTGTTTCCTTGCCTCCCTACCTCTCTCTGCTAGATTTTAGAAAAAGAAGAAGAACAAGTCTCAAAGCACCTGAAAACATTGGATAAAGAGCTTCATGAACTGGTAGGGGTTGGGGGTAGGGGCATCTTGTTCCTGGATGCCTACACATGTGTAGTGCGAACTTTGAGGATTTGTTCCAGAAACCTTTTGACTGGAAGTTGAGCGTTCACTCTCTGGATTTAGTGGGCCGTGACATGACAACCCTGCATTGTTATTATGCGCATATTTTACAGCTAATGGGTTTCCAATACTTGTATTGGTGTACGTATACAATCAATATTGCGATTGGTAGCATTTAGCATATTAGCCAGTTGTCCCCTGGTCTAAAGATGCTGCCGGTCCGAGCTTCCCCTCAGTCCCTCTGTCTGTGTCTGTGTGCGTGTCTGTGTGTGTCCTCAAAGAACCCTCGCTCTTCTGCTAGGGCACCGCTAACACATCTAACCGCCAGCAGGGTGTGGGCGTAGAGGTACAGGCCGGGACCAAATTTATCCATTTATATTCAGCCCTGCTTGCACTTAAAAAAAAAACAAAGAGTCCAGAGGAAAAATAAACATTTGCCAGTTTTAGATCTTGGCTTTCAGACCCCAATCTGACAGCCTCCTCTGACTCGCTTTCTTCCAGAGGAATTGGGTGATTTAAGTGGGGGAAAAGAATTGAAAAACAAAATAACAGTTGGTAGTGAGAGGGGGGACATTGTGAGTCTGTGTGCCTTTCTTTCATCTGTGTTTGATCAGTGGATAATGTATCTGCGTATTATTTTAAGTGTGTATTGTATTAATTGTGTGTGCGTCTGGGTGTGTGTGTTTCCATGTATGAATTAAAGATAGAATGGCCCCAACACACAAGAGATAAAGAGCATATATTAAAACCGCTATTCAAAGATGAACACTGTTAACCTATTCATCGCGAGATGGCCCGGTATTTGGCTAAAAAACACGAGAAAGCAGTCATGTGACACACTGCTAGAAAGACAATTCTTAACCATTGTTAGCTAAACAAAAGTCAATTCCAACCCCAAACAAAGAAGGGGAAGTTTGCAACAACAAAGTTTGCAACAAGAATAATGCATTTAAAACCCTGCACATGCACATGCATATCAAAAGCGATGTTTGTCCCGTCATTTGATCTACACATACCTTCAAATCTCAACCAATCGTACAATTGGTTCCTATGATATCTACCTGTTTGAGTCTCATCAAGTTGTATTGTCAATTTTGCAATGGGTTGCATTGGCCTCATGTTATTATTACTAAAGGAATGTGTATTCCTACCCACTAAAACCTCTTTATCTTTGCTCTATCTCACTTAAATATTCACCCGAGTACTCAGAACATGTTGTGCTATTCATTGTTAATAGAATTGACCGAGCTTCACTCGATATAAATTCCCTTTGAACTATTTTCAACATGATTTAATTGAACACAGACACAGAAACGTGGGAAACTTGGGCCCCATTTCTATCAACGCAATGTTGATAGAAATGGGGGAGGATTTGGGTACGCTTCAACTGCATTAAGCCATGAAGGGACTGCAGGGCTTCACCGAGTTGTCGTTATTCAATATCTGTGTGAAGATTGAGACGTGAGCATCTGTGACTCAAGCAATGCACATTCTGAACTTTTTAGGGAACATTTTGTGCTTGTGATGAATATTAATTAACATGCATTTGTTTTTGTGTATATTTTGGTTGTTGTTTTTTTTTAACAAAATGAAACTTAGACTTTGTGTATCTCTATATTACCATTTATACCTCATCCCCTCCTAATAGAAAAAAAAGGAATCCATCTCTAAGCCAAAAACGATTATGGACCAGAATAAGAACAGACTAAGAAATAGAAAATATACGAAAAGTCCTACATTATTAGGACTGGTAATGTGAGATTAGCGCACTCTCTCTATCACCTGCCTGGGGAGGGAGAGAGGATTAAAATTAGCCAGTCGGCCCTTTTCTCAGTTCTGTCTCTCTCTTTGAAGTCCTACGTACCTAATATACCTCCCTCTCCCCACTGGACCCACTGGAAATGGAAACAGAATGGAGGAGGATCCCGAGTGGATCCGAGGCCCCAGAAGACAGAGCTGGAGATAGACAGAGTTTGTTGGGAGTGAAATGAAGAACCATTTCACGAGGAAACCTGAAACCGTAGCAGCTCAAAGTATCAAAGTACCAGAGTATCATTCGCCGACGCAGCGACGAGAAGACCCACAGCGATGCTAAAAGCCTCGCTCATAACTAGCAGGAGTATTTCAAGCTGGATGTAGCATAATATTGACGAGGTAAACATTGGTTCTATTCAATTACCCGGTGTGGCAGTGCACCGGTGTGAGCGACGCATCAGCGATGATTGTTTTTTAAATGATTTTTAATTTGTCTACGAGGATTCTTCATATTACACCACCGCATGGACTGAACCTGAAATTCGACAGTGACCCCTTTATCACCACTATCACATTGCTCATTAGCCATTTTCTCACACCCTCTAGTCGGCGGGTGAGTATTTCCTTGCCCTCAAGATGGTTTAGGCAACTGAGAGTTGCTGTAAATAAGATGTATCACAAATTAAACTGACTTTATCAAGTTCTTGCCACAGATAATTAATTACGACTGTGGATGTCCTCCTGTCGCAACCTTGTTGCAAAAGGTCTCGTCAGATCCACCTACCCAATGCTACGCTAACCCTAATTGGCTAGGACTTTTGTTTATGCTCGTTTGGACTATTGACGCTGAATGGCCTGTTTGCTGCCTCTCTCTCTCTCTCTCTCTCTCTCTCTCTCTCTCTCTCTCTCTCTCTCTCTCTCTCTCTCTCTCTCTCTCACACACATAAGTAGTGTGTATCGATGTGACAACACAAGTTATCAGGCACAAGTGTGCGGTCGCACAGCATTCACTTGTGTGTCTTTGTGTGTCTTTGTGTGTGTTTGTGTGTGTTTGTGTGTGTGCTGTACAGAGAGAATCGGGCCTTACTGCAGTGCCATAAATAAGGGAATGGGAGAGTGAGCCAATGGTGCAGCTCAGTGCGTTCTTAACTCTGCTTTACTATTTGCCTGTATATCACTCCATCGCATCTTCCACGACCTTTGCCTTCTCCACCTCTCCCTTACACGCTCTCGATTATACCGCTTAGCCCCCGAACCTTCCATGACTTAAAATGGGTCCCTTCCTTTACATTTTCCACCTCTTTTCATTGCATGCGGTCTCCTTTCATGAGTTCAATGATTGTCCTCTCATCATTCTGTCTCTATTCCTTTCTCTCTTTCTCACGTTCTCTCTTTCTTTCTTTCTCTATTTGTTGCAGATGTTTCAGGAAGAAATGACAAACATACTCACCCTCCTGTGCATGTGTGTGTATGCACACAGAAACACACACAAATGCACACACGCATAGAAACACACACGCAGAAACACATGCGCAGGGTGGGTGTGAGGGCACATATAGACAGTATTTAGGGAAGAACACACACACACACACACACACACACACACACCAACCAACACACAACCACACACAATCCTTGCCTCTGGCTTACAGTGGCATATCTGCAGACTAAGAGAGAGAGAGAGAGAGAGAGAGAGAGAGAGAGAGAGAGAGAGAAAGAAAATAGATGGCAGAAACAGAATGGAAGGTCATGTGATAAAGATTGTCTCCAGGATACTAAAGAGAGAGAGAGAGAGAGAGAGAGAGAGAGAGAGAGAGAGAGAGAGAGAGAGAGAGAGAGAGAGGGGGGGGGGAGAGAGAGAGAGAGAGAGAGAGAAAGAGAGAGGTGCTAATCTTGAAAGATAATCACAGAGAATCGGACGATAACGTTTGAGGAGTGAGGTACACATCACACCGAGAGGGAGAGAGAGATGGAGAGAGGCAGAGGGCTAGAGAGAGACAGAGAGAGAGAGAGAGAGTTACATAAAGAAGGGGAAGAGACAGAGCTAGTGAGAGAGAGAGGCAGAGAGGGGCTTGGTGATAGATAGAGAATAGAGAGAGAGGCGCGATGGAGAAAGTGCATTAGAGGAAGAAAACGGACAGAAGTGCAATATAAGGGTTATAAGGGCAGAACACGATTAAAGAGGTTTGAGAGTGCAGAAAAGAGAGAAAGAGACAGAGAGATATATAGAGATGTGAAAGAGAGAGAGAGAGAGAGAGACGTGGGAGAGAGCGGGAGAGACGCTAGAGGAATGATACACTTGATGAGAGCTGGCAAGGCAGGAGAACTAAGACTTATTTGGCGTTAGAGCAAAGAGGGTATTTGAACCATGTTCATTTGATGGATGGATGAAAAGCTGGACGAATGGGTGAGGGAACAGCTTCCCATCTTTGTGCTTTACATTGAAATTGCATGAATTATGTAAGGAGAACAAAACACACAAAACACAAGTCATCTTTTAGGCACACACACACACACACACACAGCCAAATGTAATATTTATTTGGCCTTGTATTGCCTTTAGTCAGACATTAACATAGTGATCCGCTTTGGCTACGCAGGCCTCCACGCACAATATGAAGTTATCATTTGGAAAAACCAAAGTTGGATTACATAAAAATAACTCTGATTGACTTTTTCTGAATAATAATCATTTTGAATCCCCAGACATATACATTTGTGCGCTCACAAACACACACAGCTTGCTGAAGGTGGTCTATTGTTACTGATGATGTTCTCCCCCGCCCCCCTAACACACACACACACACACACAACACACACACACACACACACATTCACACACAGGTGCACACACACATACACACACACACACACACACACAGGCACACACATTCACACTTACACACACACACCCACATTCACACTCTCTCACATAATCATAATCTCTCACATAATAGATAATAGAAAATGCGCGGATCATTTTTTTTCTCGTGTGCTCGTGCCGCCCCCCCGTAATGCCGCCCTGGGCGTGCCTAAAACCGCCACACACACACACACACACACACACACACACACACACACACACACACACACACACACACACACACACACACACACACACACACACACACACACACACACACACACACACACCACACACACACACGCACGCTCCCTTAATTACCCGTTGACCCAGCTCCAGTGCTCTGGGTGGCGTCCGGCTCGCTGTGAAACAGCACACCTCCTGTCTGCACCACGCCGCGGCGCCCGGCCGCTAACAGTGGGCTACACTGTTCAGCCTGCCCGCCCGCCCGCCCGCCCGCCTGACAGCTTCTCCTCGGGGCAGCGTGGCAGGACTTCAGAAACGGGGCCGAGCGCTCGCGGCGTCTCGCCCGGCTGTGAAGCTCTAATGGGGAAGTGGCGTTGCGGGATTAGCCACGGCCCCGTCGCGTTCCTGCCGGAGTCCTCCGCCGGAGACCCACCGTCGCCCCCGCCCCCCCCCCACGTCACTGCTGCTCGGGGATTCAGGGGGGGGAGACGGACGCAGAGTCACGGTGGCCGCGCTCCAATGGTGAGGAGGAGGAGTCCTGCTAGATGAGTGAAGTATTGGGACACCCTTACCCCTTCGTGGGAACGCGCAAAACCTAGGGTTAGGGCTCAAATCTAGGGTCAGGGCTCCAATCTAGGGTTAGGGCTCAAATCTAGGGTTAGGGCTCAAATCTAGGGTTAGGGCTCAAATCTAGGGGAAGGCGGAGAAATGGGACAGGGCCTCACTCTACAATAGAAAGGATAAAACCTTCAGAGGATCTATGTCCGGTTCTGCATCGGTAGGACCCGTCATAAATACCCTGGGTGTGAAGGAAACGCCAGCTCCACTTGTGTTTGGTAGCTTCATTCTTTATAGGAGAAAGGAAGTCAGGCGTCTGGGGCGTCTTGACTCACAGACGCGTGGGTTGGAAGCCAGGACCTACAGACCGAGGAGTGGAACCCACTCACCACCGGCCGCGTCGCGCCGCGTTACTCCGGAATCTTCACCCCGTGATGCCGACCGACCGAACACCACCTTGACGGTTTTCAAGTGATTAGTGACGACCGATGGACGACGACGGCGCTACATCAGGGCCCCGCGGGCTCCGTCTGCAGCCGACGCCTCCGCCCTCCCACTCGCCGGTCCCCGGGAGACGTGCCCCGCGCTCTACGCCACGCACACACACGAGGACTTCAGCTGTCCAGTGTGGATCAGAGACAGTCTCTCTCTCTCTCTCTCTCTCGCTCTCTCATTCCCTTTATGTCAATCTCTTCTTCCCCTCTGCACTACTCTCTCTCTCTCTCTCTCTCTCTCTCTCTCTCTCTCTCTCTCTCTCTCTCTCTCTCTCTCTCTCTCTCTCTCTCGGGGGTATTGGGCTCAGGGTCCTAGGCGCACCAGCTCATCCATGGACCTGCCGATCAATACGGCTCAATGCGGCTGATCTGGAATCAGGATTCGGGGTCAAGCCAATCCGTTTAGACCGCAGAAAAGCCACGTGAGATGTGTCCGTGTGATGTCTGTCGGCGTTGTGTGTGTGTGTGCGCGCGTGTGTGTGTGTGTGTGTGTGTGTGTGTGTGTGTGTGTGTGTGTGTGTGTGTGTGTGTGTGTGTGTGTGTGTGTGTGTGTGTGTGTGCTGTGCGTGCGTGCGTGCGTGCGTGCGTGCGTGCGTGCGTGCGTGCGTGCGTGCGTGCGTGCGTGTGTGTGTGTGTGCGTGTGTGGTGTGTGTGCGTGTGTGTGTGTGTGTGTGTGTCAGGCGTGTGTCAGTATTGATCGTTGGGTCGATGTGGCGGGGGGCAGACGCCGGAGGGGAGGAGCCCTACAGCTTGTGTCGTCAATGTCAGTTCAGCAGGGGTCGAAGAAAGAGGAGGCGGGGGGGGGGGGGGGTCATCTCTGGTCAGAATCTGAACGGCGTGAAGGCCGGACGCGGCGCCCGGGGAATTGTGACGCAGAGAGCGGGACGACATGATGGACACAATCAATAAGGCCGCAGGCGGTCGGAGCAGAGGAGGCGTTGGCCTCAGCCTCCAGGGGGCGTGGTCTGACGCACACACACGCCACACGTTAAGTCCACGTTAAGCGGCACACAATGATCATAAGCCATGCTGTTGCCTTTCAAAAAGAGAACACACCCAAAGTGTAGTTATTGATGTGTTGTTTTGTGTGTAGTAATACCGACTGAAAAGCCATGACGTCATCGGTTTGCTCGTCCCGCTTGTGAGCTCAACACACTCAACGGCGCCGCGCCTTGCCGCCGCCGCAGCCGCCCAGGTTTGACTCCCCTCGGCTGCAGTCTCATGCGACACAGCGTTCCCTCTCTCATCGTCGGTCCCACCGTCCATGAAGGCACACAAAAAGCAACCCCCCCCCCCCCCCCCACCCCCCAAAAAAAAAAAGACTATGAAGCGAGTGATTGGATAAGGGAGGACCGTCACGACCAGACAGGGGAGAACAGGCGCTGGCAGCTCACGCAGCGATTGCGCCCCCGAGCGAGGCGGCCCGCCTCAAAGACGAGACACTCACGCGGGTGAAGTGTGCGAGCGCCTAAAGGGTCACACCTCACTGTGGAAATTGGGTGTTTTATGACGTAAGACGGCGGCCGTCTCTGAAACACGGCGGGACGGTGTTATTAAAGGAAGTGTCACGTTGACAGAACGTATACTATGTTTGAACATTGTTTCATTAAAAAGAGTTTTGACTCCTTGTCTAGATTTGTAATTTAATTAAAATTTCTTACGACAGCATTAAAACGTTATTTTTTTTAATTTTTTCATCAAGGGTTTCTCATCACTCTGTATAGTTCAGAATATAACTTATTTCTGCAACATGTAAAAAGTATATATATATTTTTTTAATAATTAAAATCGTTTTATAGAAAAAAAATAGTAAAAACAAGGTGTCAAATGTTAAACCAAAGCGTCATGTCCTCTATGGCTTTAGAATCCTGTCATAATTCAAACCGGAAAAAAATAGTTTCAAAGGCCTGTAAGTTTGTGTTTGAAAACTTGACACCTTGCAAAAAAGGTTTTGCAACATTGAAAAAAATATCATGGCCTGAAAAAGGTGTTCATACATTGAGAAACACGTTTTGAAAGGGTGAATATTTATTTTGAAAAACGTGTAAGGTGTAAATTTACACCATTAAATTGTATTTATTCAGAACTGAGTTTTCAGCCAAGTTTACGAGTCACGTGATTATTGACAGTGTTCTGGCACCGATTCGTTTTGAAACTCTGAAACTCTGACACCTCGTTCCTGGAGGCGGGACCATTTTTCTCCAAACCTATTGGTTGCTCTCTGCTGACGTACAGTCCAATCACATGTGCCGTTGACCGGGCTGTGTGGGATTGACGAGTAAACCCTGGCTGCAGTAGCCAGCCGGCAGCAGCCCGTCGTTATGTCCTATAATTATCAGGCCATCGTAATAATTCATGCTAAAGTGTTCAAATGAAAGAGGCCGATTGCATCAATAAGCTGGACTATAAGTCTGAAATCTGAAAACAGAGGGAATCGATCCGTGAAGCTCTTGATTAAAGACACAGCGACGCTACTGCTTCAGCCGCCGCGCCCACACTGTTACTGCGGTTTTATTCATATACAACTATATGATGCTACAACTAAGAAACTAACAAACAGGCTATATAGAATAAATATAAATTACATTATTTGAATACACCGCAAAATACACAGCGACCAAAAGCAGCCAGCCAAGCAACCAACGCAGCGACCAATGCAACGTACGTCGCAACGCACGCTATTGGTCAGTCACGGAGCTCGGCCTTCCTCGCCACTAGTCATTGGCTGAGCACTGTCAATCCCGCACAGTCAACGGCAACGGCTACAACTAAGAAACTTATTAGACTTAATGACATTTTACAAAATAAACAAGGCTATATAGAATAAATATAAATTACATTATTTGAATACACCGCAAAATACAACGGCAACCGGTCAACGGCACATGTGATTGGACTGTACGTCAGCAGAGAGCAACCAATAGGTTTAGAGAAAAATGGTCCCGCCTCCAGGAACGAGGTGTTAGATCAACGTTTTCAGCACCTTTTTTTTGTCCACTCTTTTTTTTTCAAAAAAAAGTTTGATTTTTGAGTTTCAAAAACGAATCAGCGCCAGAACACTGTCAATAATCACGTGACTCGTAAACTTGCCCCCTTGTGGCCAAATCTATGAAAAGTCAGTGCTGAAAACTCAGTTCTGAATAAATACAATTTAATGGTGTAAATTTACACCTTACACGTTTTTCAAAATAAACATTCACCCTTTCAAAATGTTTTTCTCAAGCACCTTTTTGCAGAATACTATTTACAAGGTTTAAAAACCAGGAAACAAAATAACACACTGGCAGAACAGTGTCAGATTTGAAAATCCAAATCTGTTGAAAAATATGAAGAAGGAAAAATCGAACACAAAATTATGTTTGCAGATGTTCAAAACTTTTTTTTAAGGCTACAATCTCTCTTCTCAATGTTGCAAAACCTTATTTACAAGGTGTCGAGTTTTCAAACATGGACTGAGAATCCTTTGAAACAATTTTTTTCAGGTTTGAATTATGACAGGATTCTACTCCCATAGTCCTCCCGTCTGCTCTGTTGATTCAAATACAGTTCACGTTAAAACTCACATGCTGCTCAACTGTATTCCTCGGTTTTGGCCGAGGTTTATCGGGAATTCCTGGGGGCGATGATACGGACTACTGACACCGCGCTGTCGCTACATCCCTGATCCACAGAACTCCTGGTTCAGCTGCAAACCCCCTCAGAGGAAGCGTGGTACGGGAAGCCAAGCAGCTCTCCACCCCCGGTCGGTATCAGCTTCAGACCACAGTCTCTCTCTCTCGCTCTCCTCTCGTCCCTCTCATTGAACTCCTTATCTGCCCGGTGGCAGGTCTTTGAGATCAGTGTGTGAGGGGGCTGTGTAGGGGCTGGGGGGGGGGAAGGCAGAATAGGCAGATTCTCTACAGTAAGGATGACACACTGCGCTGTCTCATTCAACAGCCGAGGACTTCTCTCTCTCTCCCCCGTGTCCCCAGAAGGACAAAAAAACTAAGTGTGTGAAATAAAATCTTGAGTTTTTTGGAGGACAGGGAGAGAGACAGAGAGGAGGAGAAGTTGAATATGAACCGGCTAAAA
>NC_140293.1:10686742-10709242 GCF_964030765.1 Micromesistius poutassou | reverse complement strand
TCAAACTGTGGAGCTTCTAACGTCGATGCTGAAAGCGTGGCTCACACTGCGACCGAGTGCTGTGTTCGCCGTGCGAGCGCTCTCTCTCTCTCTCTCTCTCTCCGTAGGGACCGCCAGTGATAATGGATGGACTCCTGTTGACTTCCTCTGGCCGAAAGAGCCAGAGGCATTAAACCAGACCCCGTCACAGAACATCACCATCTCACCTGCCGGGGCCACGTCCACAGGGACCCCAACACAATCTCACTGTTTGAAATGAAACAATACTGACAAAACTAGATTTTAGGGCCAAACTTTCCATCTCTTTGCTATGCTTCCCTCGTTAGAAGTATATGAAGACAGACAGAGACAGGCTGGTCTCGGAGTTAGGGTGTTTTAGTGCCTAACCGAAAAGCTCTGGTTTCACCTACCGGTGCAAGTAAACATTGGCCTGTAGCACCGACTGCTATTCAGATTCATGATCAATAGGACGACATAACAGAGAGCAATGATTATAGGTCTGTGGATGACGTTCACCACTATTGATAGGCCATACAGGAGGAACTGTCTCAGGCCTCTCCTACCACATGTACAGTGACCATCGTGACTAGGACAGAGATGCGTACGTCATCGTGATCGGTTTAACTGATTAATTCGCAGGCTAGAGCCGTCCACAATCGACCATGGTTCGAGTAATATTGAAAACGCTGTTGTCGTAAAATGGTATGTTTGTTTGTGTACCATCCCATTCATCTCCGTGAAGTTGTTTTCTAGAATGGTGAATTAATCTACATGGGAGTTACCCACAAATAAAAAATGTAAACTTAGCTACCCTCATACCTCAAACGTAAACATCTCTAACCTAATAACTATGCATAACTATACCTAACCTAATAGCTAAACTAACCCAAACCCTAAACTTAACGATCTTTAACCTAATACCTATAATGCCTAACTAAAGTTTACTGTCTAACCAGCTAAAATTTGCAATTCATTAATGTAGACTTTCAACTTTCAACTGGGGGTGCTTGTGGACAGTAGGGGTACACTAGACATAAATAGGAAGCTTGCAATGAGGATTTCAATCACCAGAAATAGTCAATACACACTCAGGAGGAGGAATGACCTCTCACACATGATAACTTAATTAATTGTTTCAAATAACATGCCTCGTTAAATCAATGAGCTTGATGTTTTGCTTTCACAAATAATATTCCAAGGTGAATTTTGAAGGACACCTTAGAATATCTGTTGTCTATTTCCTTGCCAGCGGACCCTAGATTACAACAAAAACAACACAATTGATGGCAGCTTAGTTACCGCACTTAACGTCGTTAACGTGGTTCGGAGCAGAGCTATGAATGAATGTTATGTTACAATGAATGTTTATGTTTGAACTTGTGAAGTTGTTTGCAACGTGAACGGTGCATACATTGTGTACATTAATGTTCCTCATCACAGCGTCCCGCTCCTATCACAGGAACCTTGAATCAATATGTTTTGGGGTTTGTTCAGAATATTGTGCATATAACGTGTACATGTATTAAATGCAGGATATATGCGTGGATGTTACAGAAAATAAAATAATAGCCAGGTTGTGTAGTCGATGGCAACCATAGCGCCATAGATTCCTGCTCAGCCTGCCCCATATTCTGTTGAAAATAATCTCCTGATTGAAATGCATTGGTTTAATATTGAATTAATTAAATATAAAAAATTAAATATATATATATATATAAATAAATAAATATACAATTATTTAGTCCTAATATTATAATATGTAGCTATGTAGTTTATCGTTATAACAAGATCTGTATCTGACCATTGACATACATATTTATATATGTATTTATTGATTTATTATATACGGAGACCACCAGACCTCCTCGAAGCAACGAAAATGGTATATTAACACGCTCTATTAAATCCCAAGAAAGAAGACGCCATACCTGCTCGAAAAACGTTTTTTTTTAAGTTGTTGAATAAGAGAACATCATTAGGCCTACACGGTTACATAAAATAACATAAAAAGCAAAGACAATGGTTTTATAGCCATGATTTAAACGGCATGCGAGCTGCTGGTTTCAGCGTCCATAGCAACCATGTCCTAATAACTATCCAATAGGAAAGATGCTCATAAACGTCTACTAGAGCCGTAGTCGGGTTAATACAGGAGTGAATGGGCTGCTGGAGCACCCGGTCTGAACGTCAAACTTCGACGGGGATGGCATTACATTGTAGTGAATTGAACCCCCACTCCGTCTGCAGACGACGCAGAAGAAGGGTACCTTCCCCGTCAGTGACTGACGCTAAAGTGCCCTTGCCACTAGTCGGTACTTGACATTCTCTGAGAGAGTGAGACTGCGTTGGACTATATGACTAAACAGCCAACATGTCCCTATGTTCAATCTGTAGGAGATTGATTCCACCTGTGGGGTTATTGTGAACCACACGCCAGAGCGTTTACTCATCATGTTCCCCTGCTCTGTCATTTCTTAACAGCACACTTTCGATCCGAGTGCCAAGGAGCCGACTCCTCCGGTGTGTAACATCCTGGCAGCCATTATGAGTGACCCCCCACATAGAGCTGCTTGGGGTGCTGTACTGCCAGTTGAACTCCCTCTAAGTGCCAAATAACCTTGTGCAGACACTTGCCTTTAAATAGTGTTATTGACCAAATTTTAGTCTTTTTCCAATTTACCATTAAGTATTGATTTATAAATACTAATTTAGCAGATGCTGAAATCCACTACTAGACTAATCGGTCCATTAGTAATACATCAAATCAACAGAAGTTATGTCTCCCTGCACTGCCTCTGGAAGGTCATTCTACATTCATTATTTTTATTTAGACCTTTTTTGTCGGCGGGTCTGACTTATTTAGGGTGTAGAGCGTGCTAGCTTAGAAGCAGCCTCAAGGCTAAAGCGTCAACCGCGAGGGTAATTAATGGAACAACTTCACAAATGACTTCACAGGACGACGACAGCAAAACAAACACTCTGCCCTAATTATAATTATAATCTAAAGTAACGCGCGCTTAGCTGAGAGTAAACCGCGCTCGTGGACGGACGCGCATTTCCTCGGACTCGCCTCGTTCAACCCGAGTGTGGCGTGAACGAGGTGAACGAGGTGGCGGAGTCGATACGCAGCGAGTGGCTCCGGCCCTCCTCCGGCCGCCATTGGAAACTTACTCCGGAAGGCGTGTGGACGCAACACACATCTCAACACATTAGAATATTGTGGAAAATGTTAATTTCAATAATTAAATTTGGTGAAAGGTGAAACTCATATATTATGTAGATTCATTAAACCAAAAGGAAGATATTTCAAGCCTTTGTTTGTAATGTTGTAATCTTGATTATTGCTCACAGCTCATGAAAACCCAAAATTCAGTATCTCAGTAAATAAGAATATTACATAAAACCAGTAAAAAAAAAAAAAAAAAAATTGTGCACGGAGAACCTACTTCTGAAAAGTAGCTTCTCTTATAACATGCACTAAGTACTGAATAGTACGGAATGAATCGACATAATACGTGAATTTCACTTTTTTTTTAAATTGAATTATTGAAATGACTTCTAACTTCTCCACCACGATACCGGACCTCATTGAGATGCACCCGTAGCCTCAGGCCGGCCGCCGGCCCAGCGAGGCACCGGGGTGAGCTCAGGTAAGCTGAGGGAAGGGCACTCGACACCGGAGCCTCATTAAAGTGTTGCACCAAAGCCACCGGAGCGTGGAAGTCAGGCACCGGGCGGGCGGGGGGGGGGGGAAGGAGGTGGCAGTTTGTGAAGTTCAATGATTAAACGTTTTTTTTATTTTTTTTTATCGGATTTACGCCCGGAACACGATGCAGACCTACGCATGAACGACTCCACAGACCGGAGCGAGGGGGGGCGGGGGGGCAGGGGGGAGGGGGGCGGGGGCACCGGTGCCCGACGGTATAGCTTGTCAAATTTAACCTTCACGTCCAGCTCCTGTCATTCACAACGGGGGGGGGCAGAATGGGGGTACCCCGACACATGGTTGTTTGGCGGGGTTCACCCCAACCCCCACGGCGGACTTGTCAGTTGTTACCTCCCCACGTACCTCCTCCCCTCCTCCCCTCCTCCCCCATTTTCCCTTTGTTACATCCCCCCATCACAGCCCTCTCGCCCCAATACTCTGGGGGGGGGGGGGGGGGGGGCACGGCTGCCAGTGTCCTGTCAGCGCTGACGGACCCGATGCCTTCTGACGTCTCTGACAGAAGCAGTGTGTGTGGAGAGAAATAAATATATTAAAATAAAGTGGCTTGTTTCAGTGTGGCCCGGGCTCCGGAGTTGTCTGTCAAGGCCGTGTGTGTGTGGGGGGAGTCGGGGGGGGGGGGGGGGGGGGGGGGCCGCGGTGGGTGGGGGGGGGTGGGGGCCCGCGGTGGGTGGGGGGGGGGTGGAGGCGTCCATCGTGGCTGACACGGCTGTCACAAGCCTGAGTTCACCGCTCCCGGCTTCACCGCCCGATGACCAAAAAGATCCACGACAGAAAGTCGATGCGGCGCCGGCGCTTGTGATGGCGATGGTCGACCGTTTGTTTACCCCCCCCCCGACTTCCTGCCCTCGTTCTCCCGCCTTTGTTGGTACTATTGAAAGGACTCATTTCTTATTTCCCTTTCTCTGTTCCCTTAACGCCGTCGTCCTTCCCACCTGCCTCGGCTCCGTCTCGACTCATTTCCTTCACCTCTTTGTTTACGTTTGCACTCAGACACTTTAAGTTCTGTGAAAGACTGGTGCTTAACCACTTTATAAGTGACATTGTTTATACCTTCTGTTTTGTTTGCCCTGTTTGTTCTGCTTGTCCTTACGCGAGCATTAACCTTAGCGTCTATTTTTGTTTTCATTAGTACTTTGCATTTTTATTGTACTTTATCCTGTGTTTTCCATTGCTGCTGGGTTGTTGTAACTAAGGAATAATAATAATAATAATAATAATAAAGTTGTTATCTATCTATCTAGCTTCTTTGTTGGTCGCTACATCCTCCCTTCCTCCCTTCCCTCTTACCTTCATGTCTCCATCGCGTCCGAACGGAGGAAGGATAAAATCCATTCAAAGCACACGGACCGACCGCGTGAGTCTCATAATTAACACACGTTGGTGTTCTCCCCGGTTGTCTGATACCAACAGGTTACTCCTCCCACTGAGCATAATTAAAAAACGGAACGATAAAACAATACAAAAACAAAAAAGAAACACATCAAAGAAATAAAACGCAAAAACAAACCAATAAAACCAAAACTAAAAAACAAAGGAAAAAAAAAAAACGTTATGCAAATACTCCCACCTGGAAGGCAGCGGACTCAAGGCCGGCGCGTCTCTCTGTGTGTGTACCCTGACCACCTCATCCACACAGGACAGCCTCGAGGCACTGCTGGCTCTGCTGGCCTTGCGACGGTTGCTATGGTTCCCATGGGGTGTGCGGGGTCTGCCACGTCGTGTCTGAATCCAGCTTGTAGGTGTGGGAGGGAGGGGAGCCTTGTTTTGTTTCGGTGAGGTGCGCGTGCTGCATGGATTGTGTTTGGACGGTTTCTGTTAGAATTGTACAGACACACGGCGTATCTTATGGTTGTGTTTGTGCAGGTGCATGTCGGGATTGGATTGGATGGTGTATGTCAACTGTTTGAGAGGGATTCTTTCGTTGCAATTTGAGTCTCATGAATAACAGTTCAAAATCATGCTGATCCCATAATACTTTTTGTTGTAGTACAAACTAAAGAACGGAGCGTTAAAGAAACGGCCCCGACTATATACTCACGAATCAGTGACATCGTTGGGTCCATTATAGTAGTAGAAAGCATTCAATTCTCATTCTTAAGCGTATCCACTCGATTTTACCATTCAAATATTGCTTGCATGTGAACAGGGAGTAAAGAAAATGAATAATAACAATCGGCTGTACTAGAAATAAGGTCATTTTATCTCTGATTACCTTGACGACAGCGCATTCTCCGCCGTTTGCTCGAATGTGTTAAAAAACGAAACACTAAAGAAATGCAGAAGTCGACACAAAGGGAGACACTTCGACCGGCTTGAGCTTTTGCTTCCATTAAGGTCCACGGAAAAATCAACCGAATAATAAGAACCCAAAGCCATCGACGTGATTGACCTTTGACCTTGTGCCAGAGCGTTCCGCGGGCTTTTCTTTGATGGAACAAATTGTCCTCCAACCGCCCGCCATGTCTGCCCACCTTTTAGTTCCCCCCCAAGGAAACATGGGAGCTTCAGTGGGATATCACAGGGAGACATCCCCACGCACCATCTAATCTCATGTATTATATACCTCTCCCTCCCTCCCCCATCCCCCTCACCCCTACCTCCTCCCCCCGTCCAGCTCTGTTGCACTTCAAAGAACCCTTTTTAAGACAAATGCACATTTTATACAGTAGACACACACACACACACACACACACACACACACACACACACGCACACACACACTTTCATACACCCATGGGCAAGATCCCCCCACTTTCCCCCCATCGCCCCTTGTGTAGCTGATCAAAAAGCAATCTTGAAGATAACATGAAAGAGGTGTGCAGAAAAATAAGGCTTTGATGTGTGTGCATGGATGTGTGTGTACGTGTGCGTGTGTGCACACACAAGGGGCTGTGTGTGTGCGTGTGTGTGTGTGTGTGTGTGTGTGTGTGTGTGTGTGTGTGTGTGTGTGTGTGTGTGACATATGACCAGTTCACCTACACTCGGCATACAAGGCTCACATAGTGGCTTAGCTTTTAGCTTCTTGGATGGAGGGTGTTATAATGGATAGGGGGCTTGGTGTGTGTATGTGTGTGTGTGTGTGTGTGTGTGTGTGGGTGTGTGTTTGTGTATGTGTGAGAGTGAGAGTGAAAGACAGAGAGAGTGTGTGTGTGTGTGTGCATACCTGCGGTATGTGTGTGTGCGTGTGTGTGCGTGTGTGCGTGTGTGTGTGTGTGTGTGTGTGATTGCGTGTGTGGGTGTGTGTGAGTGCAGGCATGTGTATGTTGGTGTGTGTGTGTGTGTGCGCTAGGGCTGGGCGATTAATCAAATTTTGATCGCGATTTCGATTTCAGAGTGAAACGATCACCAAACTAATATAATCGAGTTGAAACTATTTAAATTTTTTATTTATTTTTTTATTTTTTTTATAGAAATTGCAGAACAGCTGGATTCATATCTGGACTTTATTTTCTATTTGACCATTCTGTGTATATTTTTAAGGGGAAATTTCGAAGTTCTCATTTACAAAGTGTTTTTTTTGGAGAGAAATTATGAATAAATGCATCAAACTGTTTTCAAACTCAAAAATAATCGTTTGAATAATCGCAATTTCAATATTGACCAAAATAAAATAATGGTGATTATGATTTTTTCCATAATCGAGCAGCCCTAGTGTGCGCGTGCGTGCATGTTTCACTATACTAATAAGCTCTTACTAAAGTGCATTAAAATAGATACTTTTATTTTACCTTTTTTGTTTTTGAACCCTGCAAATTAACCTTTGACCTGAGGAGGGGCCGCAGACTGACAGGCCCCCAGCTGCCCGGGTCAAAGGTCAGGCCGCCAGGGACGCTCAGTCCGACGCCGTCGGTCAGCTCAGACACGTGCCAATTAGTCACAGTAACAGACTCTGACAGGACACACACACACACACACACACACACACACACACACACACCTACCCCGCACACACACACACACACACACCTACCCCCCCCCCACACACACACACACACACACACCTACCCCCCACACACACACACACACACACACACACACACACACACACCTACCCCCCACACACACACACACACACACACACACACACACCTACCCCCCCCCACACACACACACACACACCTACCCCC
This sequence comes from Micromesistius poutassou, assembly GCF_964030765.1. Lineage (NCBI taxonomy): Eukaryota > Metazoa > Chordata > Actinopteri > Gadiformes > Gadidae > Micromesistius > Micromesistius poutassou. The sequence continues at coordinate 10,701,388 of NC_140293.1, read as the reverse complement.
AACACACACACACACACACACACACACACACACACACACACACACACCTACCCCCCCCACACACACACACACACCCACCCACTCACACACACACACACACACACACACACACACACACACACACACACACACACACACACACACACACACACACACACACACACACACACACACACACACACCCACCTACCCACACACACACACACGCAACCACACCACCACCTACACCCTAACCCCCCGTGGAGCACTCAGATGCTACATATTGGCATTCGCTTTAGGCGGCAGATTGCCCTTTACTGTAGTGATGTAAAGGCTTGGTTTACACGCTCGTAACACACACACACGCACACACACGCACACACACACAACTTTCCTTCTCCACAGGGAGGAGGACCTAACCCCCCGCTTACACCACCCGTTACCATCTTTGCTTGTGTGCACACCTCCCACACACACACACACACACACACAACCACACACATACACACACACACACACACACACCACACACAACCACACATCTACACACATGCAGCGTCAAACGTATCAATATGCAGCCAACAGCGTTTTCATATAAACGCAACACAGAGGGTTCATTTGCATCATATATACACACACGCGTCGTCTTATAAATGTGCTGAGGTGCACCGGTGAATACATCCGTACACACACACACACACACACACACACACACGCACACGCACACGCACACATGTCGGGGGGGGAGACACGGACCGCCACAGGTCATGTCGGTGCATCCCCAGGAACATGTTTCAGTTTTGCGCTTTGCCGGTGAACCTGTTTTCATTGGCTCTCGTAAAGTTAATCAAGCAACGCGACAAACGAAGGGTAATAGGATGAACGCCGCGCACGCGGTGACAGCGGTGCTTAGGAAAACAAGGACTCACGCTCGATTGGATTCAGATACCTATCATTTATATTTGTCTAGATTTATCTAGACGCCTTTATCCAAAGCGACTTACAAACCAATTCATTCACACATTCACACAGCTCAGTCGGGAGCCGTCGGGGTGAGGGCGTCTCGCTCGGGGACACCTCGCCGCTCAGCTAGGAGGAGGAGCCGGGGGGGATCGAACCAGCAACCTTCCGCCCTTCCTGTATCGGTAGCCGTCGTAGACGCCACCAGGCAAGCGGGCGGACACGCGCCGAACAAGGGGCTCTTAACCATATCATTGGGAACCCGCTTCACACAGGCACGCGGCGGCAGCGGCGGCGGCGGCGGCTATTGAAGTAGAGACGCGTCCGTGAAGGACGTCTGCCTCACAGCGCTGTCGCTGGGCGGCACCAGACCGCCCCTTCAAACGCCCCGATTGACACGCTGGCAAACCCCTCGAAGAACAAAACCACTCTAGGGGCTCCGTGGACCAACGGCGGCGTGGCGGAGGAGCTGGACATTATTGCAGGAAGGTTCTAGTGCACAAATAAAGACCTGCCACCCCCCCCTCCCCCCCCCCCCCCCCCCCCCCCCGCCACACACACACACACACACACACACACACACACCCACACTAGTTATTTCATTGCAACCTTCACTGAGTGACTATGAGTGTTTATTTGGTTTTATGAATCATGGCGACATCCGACAACCCAATTGGAGAGTCATCATCTTGGCTCCTGTGTCAGCGGGCGAGCGAGCCAAGGCCTCCTTTTTCACCTGTGCCACTCGTTGTTGTTGGAAGCGTAAGAAGAAGGCTCGGATTTAAAACAGAACGCCAGCATTTGCTTGTCCTTGGATTAAGACAAACGAGCCAGCCGCCGTTGGCCTATAAAGGAAAGCACGCTGTTCTTCTCATTTGTGTAATTGAGTTTAAAAGGCACGCTTTGACGCGCTGCTCCACTTGGGGAGCAGGCCGACCGGAACGCATTGGCAGAACTAGACGCCAATGTCTCTTTTTTTATTGGATTTGTTTTTTCAGCTGCAGCTGGGAAGGTGAAGCAATGTGATAAAGAGACTATCTGGCCCCGAATCAAAGCTGACATCACCTGATGGACACGGAGACGCATCAGCCTCACCGGAGAACCAGAACCGATGCGGACGGGGCCGGGTAGACAGACTAGACGGTGGGTTCAGAGAGAGAGGGAGGGAGACACGGGTGTTGGTGGGCGGTCAGAACGGCAGAAGGGTTTTCCCTAACGTGGTGAACGCACGAGCGGGTTCAGCCATCAATACCTTTGAACCAAATGGGGGAGAGGTTGGGTTACGTTCTTTGCTCGCTGCCATTTCAATTATGTTTACCATGTAGAATGAAACACAACATTAACAATTTAACAAAGTGAGTGCTGAAGCAGTGGGTGTCTAATGACACCCACATGACAACCGCAGGGTTTGAGGAAGAGATAGAAAGAAGAGTAAGCGAGGGGGAAAGGCCTGTTTCTATTATTATTATATTTTTTTCCTAGGGGTAAAAGAGAGAGAGGGAGAGGAGGAAAGAGAAAATAAAAGAAAGTTGCTTTGTGAAGACAAAATCTGTGTTTGTATCAGACACAATGTAGACACAAACAGAGACAAACATGAGGGGAGAGAGAGAGAGAGCGAGAGCGAGAGATGAAGCCAAGCAAAAAGGCTACTACCCTGAGAGACTGTGTGTGTGTGAGTGTGAGTGTGTGCGTGTGCGCATGCAAGACTTTCAAGGCAAAGAGTGCTGAAGCGTGACTGCACTCAATTCCACAGGTTGGAGGATTGACCCAGACGCTGAAACAAACAGTCCAGCCCTCTGACGCCACGGCCATACTTGTTTCTCACCACCATCTCCTCCCTGAAGGCCGACTCAGAGGGCTGCAGTGACTGAGGTGGGTCACTCCAGACCACAGAGACCATGGCAGGTGGGATCCCCGCTGTGACCGGACTACAAAGACGGCTACATGGGGTAGTCCCGTGGCCACACGGGGTAGCCACAAGCCAAATAGAATTACGTCGATGTCCATCCTCTACTCCTCTACTCCTCTACCTGTCACTATTACTGTTCTGTCACACCGTCCAACCACAAGGTCTTTATCTTTCTCCATTTACATTGGCAGCTGCACAGAGCAAAGCCGTCCATTTGAAGTGTCCTTTTGACTGTTTAACCTCGAGGGTGCCTAAGAAGGGCAATGGGATTGAAACAAAAAGATTCTTGTTTTGTTTCCTGTTGGTGGTTAATGGATACAAATGAGCCTCACATCGATGTAAAAACAATGGTTGCATCGATAATTTCCACAAGGAATACGAAGATAAAGATGAAGGTAATGGTTAGTTTAATGAGCAAAATCCTCCATGTCTTCTGCAATGCCATTATTACCGCTGCCACGTGCACGCGGATGGGTGCACGCATGTCTGCAAGCAGCCCATCACACTGAAACTATTACCACTTTATTAGGGACACTTATTGGAACTTCAGCAGAGAGAGAATGATGCAACTTTGTCTGGCCCAGTCATCTGTCTGCTTCTGGAAGCATCTACAGCAGTGATTGTATGTTGGTGCACAAACACACACACGCACACACACGCACACACACACACACACACACACACACAGCACAATTTGTAGTGCAAGTGTTCAAAAAGTAAAACTTGACATTGCAGTGTGTGTGCGCGTGTGCATACATGAGTATGCGTATGTCCGTGAGTGTGCATATGTGTGTGTGTGTGTGTGTGTGTGTGTCTAAAGTGGGTGGTGGGACCAAACGCCATGCACTGACACCTCTACAAGAGACATAGGCCAACTTTTCTCACCCCTCCGCACACACACACCATCTTCAAGCTCGGGCCACTTTAAGTGTGTTTTGGACTAGCAGTATTGGATGGTAAATGGACTGATAAAATGGACTTTAACCACATTAACTTGGACATGAACCCAGTCATGCACACGTTCACACAGCGACGGCGGCGTCGACCACGCAGGGCGACAGCCAGCTCGTCAGGAGCAGTCAGGGTGAGGGCGTCTCGCTCAGGGACACCAAGACACTCTAGGGCTAGGAGGAGCTGGGGATTGAACTAGCAACCTTCCTGTTACCAGCCAACTCGCTCTACCTCCTGAGCCACATGCAGTCTCTTCTTCCAGACTCGGACACACGCAAAATGATTCATTCCTGATCCTTATCCGTGACTACATGAAAATACATATGATTCTATAAGTCAACCTTTCTGATTGTTTGGAGAGAAGCGGTGGTGGGGTTAGGGGTTAGGGTGTTTCATACAGGTCACACAACGCCTCCACACATCCTAGAACTATATAAACCCAAAAGTGAAAAGGATCAAATAAATCCTGAAGAATTTCAGAGATCCATAAGAACGGAAGTTACTTCACGCAGCTAAACAGACACAACAATGACAGTCAAAATAGCACAAAACAATCCACCGGGTTCTGGCGTTGCGCTCCTCTCCAACCCGCGTGGATCACTCAGACTGATATTGATCGGTTCACTTTCTATTACCCCACCACACACACACACACGTATGTATGCACACACGCACGCACACACACACACACACACACACACACACACACGCACGCTTGCATGCACACACACATACACAAACACACACACTCAATCACTTGTCACTTGACACAGACATAGATGGATGTCCCTATAGTGGACACACACACACACACACACACACACACGTGCACGCACACACACACACACACACACACACACACACACGCACACGCACACGCACGCACACACCACGGCCCCACAGCACCAAAATGCCACATTGACAGGCGCACAGTTAATTAACTTGATGTGTGCCTCTGTGATGCGTAAAACAAAACTACACACACGAAGGAATGCTCATGCACGGAAGGGTGTGTGTGTGTGTACGTGCACAAACACACAATCTCTCAGCAATCACAACCACTAAAAAGAAAGGCTGCCTCTTATAAATCAGACGAACAATGCATTTTAATTAATTAAATTCCAGCTTGCATGCCGACGCAATGAAAACACAAACAACAAGAACTGAGATACAAACAAACCTAGACCCTCAGAAAGCTCTCAAGACATCGACAGACAAATGAACTGCAACATTGTGCGTCACCCAGTGATTGAAAACCCTCAGTTCATTCAGCATGGGGCATGCAGGTGAAATCATTGCATGTGCAGAAGTTTTAGTTAAAAGTTATCCATGTATTATTAAATATATATAAATATATATAAATATATATATATATATATATATCCCTTTCATGGGCTTCCTGTCCACCCTCATTATCCTCACTCTGTCTGTCTGCATTAGCGCTTCACATTTTTCATCGTCTTTCTTTCATTTTCTTTTTTATTATTTCTGACCTTGTCTCCGGCATATCTCCTCACCCCCTCCCCACCCTTTCCGCTCTCTGTCTTTCTTGCTTTCTTATTAATTTCCTGTCTCCCTTTTTACTCGGCTATTATTTCTTATACATTTTACACTATTGAGTGATTTGGCCGACACTTTGATCCAAGACAAGATATATGTTATTAATGAGCAGGAGGGGGTTAGGGGTATTGTGCTCAAGGATGCCCGCAGGTAGAAATTGGGGGCATTGTTGAGCAAGCTACTTTGAAAATGTAGTGAGCTAAGCTACCAGTTACTCTGCCATGAATGAAGCTTCACTACACAGAAGCTACCACCCGGTCAAATGTAGCAGGCTACATTTGTTACACAAAGAACGCAAAAGTAGTTCACTACATGTGAAGCTACTTTAAGTTGCGCCAACTTCCCATGGCAATCAACATGAGAAACTACATGTTTAAATTACCAAATTCATGCAAAGTAAATTCCATTGGGTTATCAATATATATGCCAGAGTCAATATAATTGATTAAATCAAAAACCAAAGATTGCTGGGATTCAATTTCTTTATTAATATATAACCTATATTAATATTAATGAATAGAACCTTGCAGTCATCATCATATCATCATCTGACGATGCTGACATCGTCTTTGAGAGAGAGAGAGAGAGAGAGAGAGAGAGAGATTGTGAGATTGATCACCTTGAAGTGATAAGGTTTGTTACATTTTTCAACATCAAAGTAACAATGTCATAAAACTTCAAGGAACTGCATGAAACAATCAGAAAATATGAACAAATCTGAAACATTGCTGGGAAAAGTCATAAACAACGCTTCTATTGGCTTTGGCAAATCCCAACTATTACATATTATCACCTGCAATAATCTGCAGACTCAGGCAATGAGCAACCTAGTGTCTTCATAGCAGTGGCGATTTCTCTAAGACTGCAAGGGAAGCTCAGCTTCCCCTAAAATTTCCAAAATTAAATGGTCAAATATATACTGTTGTGTTAATATTTCATTGACTAAAAATGCGTTAAAACACGTCCATCTCGAAGACGAGTTTGTTCAGAATCAGCTGCTTATCGCAGGTCGACTGACTGGATGTCCTTCTCATACACTCCCGTAGCGTCACAGTGCGTTTGCCTGTTGAAGCTCAGCGTCCATCCACTTCAATGGGGCTGCATAGAACAGCTTTATTAGTGCGTCGAAAGTCGACGGTCATTGGATAATGCTGCGATTATGTCCCTCCCACGGACGCTCAGCGTCTCTGGGGGTGAATGGAGGTGTGGGCTGGCCTGGACGCTGGGCTTCTGCGTGATGATTGGAGGGTTTGCGAAAGACTGAGTTGCCGTTTGAGTGACAGCGATTTTGAACTATAAAACTTTGCAGGAGCTCTCTTTGGTCCTCAGTCCCATCGCGGATTTTGCAAGCGAGTCGAAAGACAAACTGCAACCTATTTCTTTATATTTGCTTGGCGAAATTGCTCGACAATTTTCATCGTACATTTCGTACACTTATACACCCAATTCCTTGTTTCAGTTTAACATAATTCCCACATTTCCTTGTTCAAGTTTAATATCGTTTTGGTAGTTGGCCATCACTTTGATTCAGGGAGCCTGAGGTCTGAACTTCAAGTCCTGTATTCAGATCAGGACTTGCAGGGTGGCAGGGGAAAGCTGTGTGATTTCTTGGTGTTCCTTAAAGACATGGAGTTGGACAGTGCAATGCCTCAGCTTTACAAACTGTTCTCATTAGTGGCAACAATTGGAGCTACATCTGCAGGTGTAGAAAGGAGCTTCTCCTGTTTAAAGCGGCTCAAGTCCTACACCCGTAACACAATGGGCCAAGGCCGTTTAAGCAGCCTAGCTCTGCTGGCCATTGAGAGGACACTGGTCAAGTCACTGGAGAATACAGCTAGTTGGTATGACAGGGTCACAGAGCATTTCCTTGAAAAGGAACAGAGATCAGAATTTACATATACATAAATTGACAATTTATATGATGTAGGCCGAAAATGAGCTTCCCCTCTTTGAAAGATCAGCAGCCGCCACTGCTTCATAGATATATTCAAACCTATTCTTAACCCCACTGATGACGGCATCCACCAAGGCATTACAGTGCTGAAAAGTAGTGTCACGCTTCAATCGTTCCATTTCGTCAACAAGAATGGTAATTGTTGGCACCAAAAGCTCCAGCGTAGGCCATTTTATCAGACTGCAGGACATCAAAAGCCTTGGCCAGGGCTGCCAATAGTCTAAATATACACATACAAAACACAAGAAAACATACCAAAGTTGGGAACACCAAAGGAGTTGAGTTGCCTACCATTGTTGCTTTTGAAATGGACAAGGCCAGATGAGGTTATAGCATGTCTGCTAATGTTATATTGAAATGTTGCCTCCCCTATTAGTGAGTTTTGCTCAGGCATCACTGCAGTAGACACATTGTGGATCAAACAATATGTCTGTAAAAAAAAAAATTGTATATCTATCTATTTTCATCTTTCTGCCCACATATAGCTCATGCTGCTTGATCTTGTGGTCTGTCAGCACGCACCCCTTCTATTTTCTGCTAGCACTCGAGGCAACCTGTGGTTACGTTCACTTTAGCACCACGCGCATGAAGCCAGCCTAGCGTAGCCTACCCAAGCCAAAATGACAATTGCAAGTGACATTTGTAGAATTTCGAGGCTTTTCCAATGAACTCAGAATGTTTCATACAGAAAATGAATATTTTCTCAATTGTGGATTTAGTTTCAAAATCGGAAATTAATGCAAAAGTACACAGACCCATATGCTACACTATTGAAACTTAGCAATAGCTAGGCTATTAACTAGCATTAAAATAGCTCCTGTGGTCGTTACCACTCTACTTGATCAATAAAAGAGTTAAGCTACTGAAAGGTTACTTGATTCAGGAAATAGTGACGTTACCGCCACGCTACTGAGAATTGTAGCTAGTTACATCGCTACTTGTAGCGATGCTACTGCCCAACACGGCTGCTGGGAGTCCAACACCCTTACCACGATACCAAGATCTTGCACAAAAAGGCAAAAAAAACAAATAAGTGAAAGATATGATTGTATATCCTGGCACTTGATGTACGCACTTTTTGTATGTCATACTAAGTTATAGTACTTAGTTGTGTAGCATCTTATCCTAGCTATCATTGTTGCGTACAGGGAATGGGTTAACCTAGCGATTGTTAGTGCTTTCCTCACTGTACAGACAGCGATATAGTGTTTCACCTTCTTCTGACAAATATACTTATTGTAAGTCGCTTAGGATAAAAGTGTCCATTAAATGCCCTCAATTTAAATGTAAAATGTAAATATGACAACAAATGGGATGTAACAGGTACTTTCACCCTTTAAATGGAAAGGATCTCTCTAGGTCGTGGTCGCTCACTGAGTTTAAAAGGAATACACATGTTGGGGGAGGGCAGGGTTTGCTTCTTAGAGACAGACCACTGAGCATAGGTGCACACACTGAGCACCTCTTACCCCGTGCATCTAATTACCAAAATTGCAGGGGGATCGCGTTGCGGCTTAGGGCCTGCTGGCAGAGAGATGATGTCGTTTACCGCATTACGAGGTCACAAAACAGGTCGGCGGTGAAATAAATCTCCACATCAAACATCAAAACAGAAGCAAGCTGGCATTACCGGGTTTATCTTGATTATACCGTCACACCGGTAACCACTACTTTTGTGTTTTTATTAACGGAATGATTGACAACATTTCCGGCGCGTCTCACGGGATGTTCCGCCACGATAAGAGAATTAGTGACAGATACGGAGAATCGATTCCTCGCCTTGTCACGTCCGCCTTGAACTCTGCGGGCATCGACCTGAAGACAGCGCCATGGATTACAGAGACTTAGTGGTCGCTAGGCCGAGAGTACTGCGGCCGGTGCAGTGACGCACAATGTGTAACGCACAACTCGTTAAGCACAACACGTTACGCAAAACATGTTATATTGCATTCTGTGCTCCACTTTTCTTGCTACTAGGCTGCGGCTAGTTTTACTCATGTGTGCTGGAGCGTGTTGTGTCTGGGAGGGTTTGGAGCAGGGGTCGGCAACCCGAGGCACGCGTGCCACCACTGGCACGTGGACGCATAATCATTGGCACACAAAATTTTTATTTTATTTTATTTTTTTCTCACCGCTGCAATGCGGCAGCGTAATCATTACTACTGATTTGTTTTGAACTTTATTCAGTTTAGGGCATTTCCTCCCAGTGCAAATATGTTTAAATGAGTTACTGAAAGCAGTGTTCTGAATTGGGATCAATTAATCGTTTTTAAACCTATGTTGTGAGTAATAGAGAAGAAAATATTTAAAAGATTGTTGCAAGTGGCCTGTATGCATGGCCTTGACATGTTTTTTTGCAAAGCTGTACATGTCTGAAAGATATTGATGTGGATGTTTCCATCATTCTCATATAATGTCTGTTTTTACATTTCTCACAGTGCAAATATGTTTTTGAGTTTATGAAAGCAGTATTTTAAGATGGGATATACGTAATTATAATTTGTAAGCCCATGTTGCAAATATAACAACAAAAATTTAAAATGTTGATGCATGATTGTGGACTATATGGAAATAATACAATTCCAGGTTTTCTGGAAATGTTTTTGGTCGCTGTGTCATAATTCAGCTTAATATTTAATATATTTTTCCTTAAGGCACACTCATTAACGAGAAAATGTCCAACTGGCACTGCATGTTGAAAAGGTCGCTGACCCCTGGTTTGGAGGGTAGTTCTGTGTGTTAATGTTGTGCTGCGTTTGGGGCTGGGTGAGTGTGTGTGAGAGTGCGGAGCATGTAGGGGATGTTTTTCAGTATGTTTACTTATTTATTTATTAACTATTTACTGCTCTTTTTTTTTTTTTTTTTTAAGCACTGACCAAGAGTGGCAACTTGAATATCGTTGTGTTGATACTCTGTATTCAATGCAATGACAAATAAAGCTTCTATTCTATTATATTCTATTCTATGTTACGAAACATATTCTAACATGTAACACACAACACGTTATGTACATTCTTTAAACATGTAACGCACAACATGTTACGTACCTTATCTTAACCTGTAACGCACAACATGTTATGTACCATCTTTAAACATGTATGGCAACACTTTATGTACCTTATCTTAACATGTGACGCACAACACATTGCGGAACATATTTAACCTGTAACGCACAACACATTACGTACCTTACCTGTAACGCACAACACCTTATGTATCTTATCTTAACCTGTAACGCACAACACGTTACGTACCTTACCTGTAACGCACAACACCTTATGTATCTTATCTTAACCTGTAACGCACAACACGTTACGTACCTTATCTTAACCTGTAACACACAACATATTACGTACCTTATCTTAACCTGTAACATACAACACGTTACGTACCTTATCTTAACCTGTAACACACAACATGTTACGTACCTTATCTTAACCTGTAACATACAACACGTTACGTACCTTATCTTAACCTGTAACACACAACACGTTACGTACCTTATCTTAACCTGTAACGCACAACACCTTACATACCTTATCTTAACCTGTAACATACAACACGTTACGTACCTTATCTTAACCTGTAACACACAACACCTTACGTACCTTATCTTAACCTGTAACATACAACACGTTAGGTACCTTATCTTAACCTGTAATACACAACACGTTACGTACCTTATCTTAACCTGTAACATACAACATGTTACGTACCTTATCTTAACCTGTAATACACAACACATTACGTACCTTATCTTAACCTGTAATACACAACACGTTACGTACCTTACATGTAACGCACAGCGCCTTACGTATCTCATTTAAACATGTAGCATACAACACCTTACGTACCTTCTCTATATTTATTATTTGTTGGTTACTTGTTTGCACTTTTAAGGAAACCTCAAACTTGAGGCTTTCACTGCCATTAGTGGCTCGTTGTTCTATTAATGTGCAAATGAGAATAGGCTTGCAAGCGAGATGGAGAGAAACAGAGAATAAGAGAGAGAGAGAGAGAGAGAGAGAGAGAGGGGGGGAGAGAGAGAGAGAGAGAGAGAGAGAGAGAGAGAGAGAGAGAGAGAGCAAGAGAGAAAGAGAGAGAGAGAGAGAGAGAGAGAGAGAGAGAGAGAGAGACATTTAAGGAGCCTTCTGAACAGCTAGCAGAAAGTTAAGAGATGCATTAACACCAGAGGTCTGAGATGGGATAGCCAATGAAACACAATCTCAAACAAACACACACACACACACACACACACACACACACACACACACACACACACACACACACACACACACACAGAGAAGGCTTCAGGACCCTGATTGTATCTTCCTTCTTCTAGCCTTTTTTAATCAACTGTAGGCTAGGTTAGCTCTTTATTAGCTTGTCTCTGGCCTAACTTCTACAGCTTTTCTTTGTTAATAATGAGACCCTGATGGGTAGTAATGTGTGTGTGTGTGTGTGTGTGTGTCTCTCTCTCTCCCATCCTGCCTTCCTCATGGAAGTGCTTTGGGCAGTGGAGAAAGTACTTGTGTGTCTAGTGTGGGGCTAACCCAACTTTGACTACATCTGGGAGGGCTGCTTTTATAAAGTCAGAGAGAGAGAGAGAGAGAGAGAGAGAGAGATGGAAAGAGGAAGGAGAGAGAGAGAGAGAGATGGAAAGAAGAAGGAGAGAGAGAGAGAGAGATGGAAAGAGGGAGGAGAGAGAGAGAGAGATGGAAAGAGGAAGGAGAGAGAGAGAGAGAGAGAGAGAGATGGAAAGAGGAAGGAGAGAGAGAGAGAGAGAGAGAGAGATGGAAAGAGGAAGGAGAGAGAGAGAGAGAGAGAGATGGAAAGAGGAAGGAGAGAGAGAGAGAGAGAGATGGAAAGAGGAAGGAGAGAGAGAGAGAGAGAGAGAGAGAGATGGAAAGAGGAAGGAGAGAGAGAGAGAGAGAGAGAGAGAGAGATGGAAAGAGGAAGGAGAGAGAGAGAGAGAGAGAGAGAGAGATGTAAAGAGGAAGGAGAGAGAGAGAGAGAGATGGAAAGAGGAAGGAGAGAGAGAGAGAGATGGAAAGAGGAAGGAGAGAGAGAGATGGAAAGAGGAAGGAGAGAGAGAGAGAGAGAGAGAGAGAGAGAGAGAGAGAGAGATGGAAAGAGGAAGGAGAGAGAGAGAGAGAGAGAGAGAGAGAGAGAGAGAGAGAGAGAGCTTAATAAGAGGATTAATCAAAATCACAGGATGATGTTGTTGCTGTGTTACTGTGAGTTGAAGAGCTCTCCGCCCTGGGTCTGAGTTCTCTTCTGAAGCAGTGAAGACACAGCAATGCACTCACAATAGTAGCGCACATCATTCAGGTCATACTTTCTCTATGTTTTAATTCTGTTTATCTTTTAATCTCTTCAGAAATCTTCAAGCCCTTGTTCACTAATCAGTAGAATTAAGGGTACATTTAAGACGTGTCATTAATGAGCAGGTAGGAGATAGGGCAATTTACTCAAGGACGACCACAGGTTGAGCTGAGTACACCGGGGATCGAACCAACGGCCTTCCCTCTGGGAGACGAACACGCCCGTGCACCATCCTCCTCCCGAGAGTTGAATTGAGTCTCAAAACTCTCAACCAAAAAGTCCCCGTGACAGAACAGCAGCCTCATGTGACTCCTCTAAACCATTTCCCCCCGTTTTCTTTGGCTCTTTTTCTCTTTTTTCCTTTGTCTGCCCCGGAGGGTGCCATGGCAACCTTGTATCCGACACAGCGGGGGCGGACTTTGGGAGCGTCTGAAGTTGACTTTGTCGCTCGTGTTCCTCATGCTAAGCATCACAGAGACTCGCCGGAATCAGGGAAGGAAAAAAGATGGTTTATTTTGTTGAAGTTGAAGAAATTGCCGCTAGTCATTTTAGTTGTTTGTTTGTTTTTTTTACGACAGAAACGGCATCACTGTGAGCTGTAGCGATCTACGGTACAACTCTGTTCCAAATGTGTTCTCCGTTTTACAATGCTGTTTCATGACGGCGCAGACACATTGTCTTCAAGGCTTTTAGGTTGTCAGACAGAACATAAAAGAAGCAAAAACTAGAATTAAATCCTAGGTACTAGGTAAGATTATTAATTTAGGCATTTATTTTAATTTATTAATTAGGCATCCCTCCCGGAGTGTGTGTGCGTGTGCGTGTGTGTGTGTGTGTGTGTGTGTGTGTGTGTGTGTGTGAGCGTTAGCGTTAGCGTTCGCAAACGAGCGAAGGAAGAAGTCAATAAAGAAAAACGAAATGAAGGACGAAAGAAAATAAAAAGGAAAATAAAAATAAAAAGGAAAAATAAAATAAAATAAGAAAGGATTGAGAGGAGAGAGGTGAACGAGTGAAGGGGAGCGGTGGAACAGTGGAGGGACGTATGGCGAGACTGGCCTCCTCCATGTCGCGTTTCAATCTGGAGTCAAAGCCAAAGTTCCTTTCCCCCAATTCCTTCTCCCCCATGGGCGAGATAACCCCCACTATGAGTCTTTACTTGCTGTGGTAAGTACCCGAGAGTCGGAGAACCCGACGCAGTCTTTAAGATTCATAATATCAGAGAATACCCCCATCAGTTCGGCCACGGTGCAATGAATGAATAAAGATCGTAGTTAATTTTACAACCTTGTTGATGAGCAAAATTTAAAAAAACATGTACTTTTAATTCAGCCTTGGGTGAAATCGAAGCGTAGTGTGTACTGAATGCATGTTGATGATGATACACTCCTTCCTCCATCTTCTGCACCAGCTTTTTAAATAAAACGCCGACCCGAAGTGAATTGACAGCTGTCTGCCCGCCCGGAGCAGCCCCTCCGCCACCCGTCCGTATTTGGCATTCCCCGCCGCGGCGCAATGAATGAATAAAGATCGTAAACACGTCGGGAGAAAAAAACATTTATTTTGACAGATGTGCCCGAAGTTACTACTTTACCTTACTACTTTAACCTTATTGATGACCCACATTTAGAAAAACATCTACTTTTAATTCAGCCTTGGGTGAAATTGAAGCGTAGTGTCCGGTGGATTGCCCTCTCCGGGTAGGAAATGAGTCCTTAGCCCAAGTGAAGGAGTTTAAGTACCTCGGGGTCTTGTTCGCGAGTGAGGGTACGATGGAGCGTGAGATTGGCCGGAGAATCGGAGCAGCGGGGGCGGTATTGCGTTCGCTTTACCGCACTGTTGTGACGAAAAGAGGGCTGAGCCGCAAGGCAAAGCTCTCGATCTACCGGTCGATCTTCGTTCCTACCCTCACCTATGGTCATGAGGGGTGGGTGATGACCGAAAGGACGAGATCGCGGATACAAGCGGCCGAGATGAGTTTTCTCAGGAGGGTGGCTGGCTTCTCCCTTAG
>NC_140293.1:10675695-10680695 GCF_964030765.1 Micromesistius poutassou | reverse complement strand
TCCTCCACCCACGTATTTACTGCTCCAGTGATTGTTTTTTTTTTTCTTCTTCCTCAGCTCCAACCTGCGTGGCTCTGCACCTCCTCCAGGTATTCGCTCCATCAGGTAGAAGGAGAAAAAGAAACGGGGAGAAAACACAGCAGACAGAAGCGCTAATCTTCTTCTCGAGACGCCATATATATTGATAAGTGATTTTAATTAATTTTCTTTGTTTGACTTTATTGGAATTCTCCACCACCCCCCATTTGGTTGAACCTTCTTTTGGTCGCTTTATTAATTATAAAGAAAAAAAAATATGCACATTTGATTAAACGGCAGATTGAAGCACATGAATGAGATGAGGCGGAATCGCACGCCTTTTACTCGTGATTCATAATTTAAAAGTAGCCTGCGCGTTGCTTAGTGTTTCTGTTTGCTCTTTGATTTCTCCCCTGGATCCTCAGGCAGATGTCATTGTCTGTGATACCGTAATAGTCTCACAGACGCATTCTCCTTGGCGTGTGCTCAGACTCTCCTCCTCCGGTTCTGTAGTTTGCGCGTGTGTTCCCGTCTGCTCCCATGCAGTTCATTATTGAAGAAGAGACTCAGAGGCTCCTCCCAGCGGTCCCCTCTCTGGTCCTTACACTAAGAGGTTGTGTGTGCCTGTGCGCCTGTCTGTCCGTCCGTCCGTCCATCTGTCTGTCCGTCCGTCCGTGTGTGTGTGTGTGTGTGTGGGTGTGTGTTTTGGTATGTCCTTGTCAAACCGAATGGTCAGAGTTGGGTGAATGGCAAGGATTGGAGAATTAAATTTAAGAAAGAATGTGTGTGTGTGTGTGTGTGTGTGTGTGTGTGTGTGTGTGTGTGTGTGTGTGTGTGTGTGAGATCTCAGTCAACAAACGGGTCAACGATAGGTGAATTTCACAAGGTGGAGGAGGTGGGATTTCCACGTCAGAACCACTATTCCTGTGCGTTCTTGGGGCAGGAGACAAGGAGGTAAATGGAGAGAAGGTGGCGGTGCCGCGTGGGGATCAACAGCCACAGTAGAGGGGAGTGTCTTCAGGACACCCACCGGGGGAGACTTCCATTCCATTCCGGTTTAATTAATACAGGCTTTGTTCTTCATCTTCGCTGTTTATTTTCCTCACACGACAAACAAACGCCGTTGTGAAAAATTGAAAATATTTGGGTAGAAAAACAGCAGGGGGGTGGCGGTGGCGGTGGCGGTGGCGGTGGCGGCGTTGGTGTGTGTGTGTGTCTGTGTGTGTGTGTGTGTGTGTGTGTGTGTGTGCTTGAGGCAAACACGGAAAAGCACACGGGGTCCCTGTGTGTTTAACCTCTATGAATAGCTTCCAGAACACCACAAGCCATGTAATCAGGCGGGGAGGAGGAGACCGGCCCCGTTCCATTGTGCCGGCGTTCACAGTTGTTGTTTACCGTCGATGGATATTCACGTGTCTCTGCTTCAAGTGCTGGCAGAGCCGCAGAGTGCGGAGCGGTGAGGGTTTATAAGGTCAGGCTGTCACGGCGGCGAGACACTATGGTCTATAATCTATATCTGTGGTCTCTCCGACACAGACACACACACACACACACACACACACACACAGGGACGTGCACACACACACACACTGAGACAAACACGGGAATACACACGCATGCACACACACACACACACACGCACGCACGCATGCACACACACACACACACACGCACTCTCACACAAGCAGATTGCCCAGACAGGTGTGATTTGATTGGTGGCTAGGTACATCTAAACTGCAAGAAAGAACCTCAGAGAGATTTCTTAACAACACGCACACCACACACACACACACACACACACTTAGAAACCCTTTGTACACAGCATGCACACCCCTAATCTTCAGCAAGTATTGCGCTAGCCCCCCAATCCTAATCCTCAGTATGTGAAGTGAAAGGAAGCTGGTGACCTCTACTTGTGTCCATGCTTTGAGAAGAGCCTCGTTTACTTTTGCCTACTTGTTGTGTTTAAAACGTTCAGATCATTGCACAAAGTAACAAGTTATGTGGATCAGAAAAAAATGTATCCTTCCTACCTGCGCTATGTTAGTTTGGTGTAGATCTGAATTGGCGAAGAGCTATTAGCTAATGTGTGAAGAAGCTGGACTTAAACTCTACGTCTCCTTCAGTTTGATGCATTTGGAGGCGCTTTACAAGTTGGCAAACTCGTTTGCATGCTATTTTATAAAGTTTGGAAAATAAAATAAATACATCTAAATAAAGTACTTTTCCACAAATAAGGTACACTGTCAAACAAGCTGTGGAAATAATTCTCCAAGCGACAAGGAGGATGTGAAAGAAAACCCAGTGTGGATCCAATTACATTCCAGGGACTGGACCCTGGATGGTTGGGGTCTGGTCCTGCCCGGCACGGAGACCTCCCAGAAGGCCACAGGGGAGACGTCAGTGCACACTGTGCATCAAATCACTTTTACCCTTCATGTGCACGTCAGGTGCCACTTTGCATCATTTTGAATAAAAGCTGCCAGAGCTTCTCTGACAAATACCAGAGCTAGTTCAATGAATCATAGAGGAAAAACGCTGATAGACGTCTGATAGACGTCTGATAGACGTTATGAATGATGCTGTAAATGAGGAACTGATTGAAGGAGGCATGTCTAAAACATTATGAGCCATGTCTTACTCCTAATCGATTTTTCCTACATCAGAGATTTCTACTCTGGTTTGTTTATTTTACATATATTACCATATTTATTATATTACACAGTATGGTACTTACATATTGAGTGTCACCACTGAATGACATGGGTTGTACTGATTAAAGGGGGACATAACATTTGATGATTGCATGAAAAATGGATAAAATAACTGGTGATTCAAATGGACAGTTGTCTATGATCCATGGGGTTAGCAATGCACAAATCTAGCATATCTTCTTTCCGACATTTAAGAGGTGGGCACAGGATTGGGACTTCAACAAAATCTATAAAGAACTTGTTATTTAACATGTAATAAAACAATCACAAGTCATTCAATGTAAATATACAAATACAATGTGCAACAAAGTGGTTGGGATGGCTTTAAGGCTGTGAAGATCCAACAGCCAGGCTATTGATATGGACGGATCACTTTGTTTCAGAATAAAATGCCGTGCTCAAATAAATCTCACCACAAATAAATACATTGTCTAGCGTGCAAATGATGAGGAAAACCTGCTGTGTCGCAAGTTGTTTAATGCCTGTCATCGGAATAGCCCATTATATAGAAAATACCTTACGTCAGTTACTTCATCACAACTAACAACCCTGCCAAACGTCCCCTAAATCACAAAGAAAGCCTTGCTACATAGATACCATTTGTGAACATTTTAACACAATCGCTGAATTACAAAGTACCCCGTCCTCCGGTAAATAATCACCTTGATTAACTTAGACACAACTTAACTCGATGCGTCAGGTTTTTCCAACATTTTCGCAATGGACATAATATTTAATTTGCTGTATAGAAGTGTAGCCTGCAAACACACAACAGTAAAAGCAGGTCCAACATCTGCACGTATGTATATATGTATATACATATGTACACACGTATATACATATGTACACATATGTGTATATAAATGAAAATTACTGAGTATTTAATTTGATTCGATATTTCAAAGAAATATAGATATTTAAGATATGGGGTTTCTTGCATCCCTACTGGGTAGTAAGCTCAACATTACACAATACAAGGTAAGGTACTACAGTCTACAATACCTCGAGTGTCGAGGAGTCCCTGAGCGTGACACCTAACCCTAACCCGTTCCCGATGAGCTGGCAGTTGCCTTGCGTCGTTGACCGTCAGTGTGTGAATGTGTGTATGAATGTGTCCATGTTAGGCAATATTGTAAAGCGCTTTATGTGGCCACTGGTTAGAAAAGCGCTATATAAATGCAGTCCATTTACCATTCACCATTTATTTAATTCATTTGAGGAAATGTGGTAAAATTGTATTGTAAAACTGATATGATTAGTATGGTTGTTGACCAGGGTGCCTCTCTCCAAGGTGCTGGAGCACTGTGTGTACGCCTGTATATATATATATATATATATATATATATATATACAGCAGTGGCGGCTGATGGTTTTTAAAGTGAGGGTGGAAGGACTGCGAGCTTGGTTGCCATTGGCCTGCTTGCACTGTTAGTGGCGTTTGGTGGCATAAGTATGTGAGAATCAAGTTGTTTCAGGGTGTTTTGGTGAACTACAAAATAGCAGGGAGGGATAATTATGTGAATAGAATTTACACAAATCCACCAGTGGCAGCATTGTACTTTGAAAGCTGGTGGGCAGCATGTCTTGGACTATAAGGGCAAAAGGTAAGGATGCAAAGCCAATTAGTCAAATCAGGCCTACTCTTGATTTGTAAAACTCAATTTAAAAATCGGGGCCTATCATTGGGCCTATTTTTGCCCTCAATGACTGAAGCAATTGGTTGTAATTTGGCTATGTTTATTTTCAGCTACAATTGTTTTAAGAAAAATGAAGACAAAAGACCAAAAGTGATGCCATTTAAAATGCATCATCTTCTGAATCATTCACTAACATCCTTTCCACAACATTAAACAGAACGGTCAGAGTAACAAACAAGTAAAAGAACAACAAGAACATAATTTCACAACTATTGACATGGGCTGTAAGCCTAACATTGTTTGAGGCAAATGTGGATGTTAATGGATGTTTCAGAATGTTGGTCATGGTGTTAAGCCAAATAAGATTGAGGGACCTCCTCACTGTTTGTGCTGCAAAGATATCAGTGACCTGGTCATACCAAATGGGATATTTTTTAAGTGATTTCAGATTAACGGCGTGTGTAACTCCACGTTTTCGCCACCCTTTCAGACGGCTTGGTAACCCAACGGTGGAGTACCGAAAAATAGGTAGACATTTACTTCGGCAGACTTTTGGCGGTGGAAACGCCAATATAAGCGAACAGAGCCGCACTGTACTGCAACGAACAGTAGCGCACCGCTCGGTGGAAAC
>NC_140293.1:10620695-10670695 GCF_964030765.1 Micromesistius poutassou | reverse complement strand
TCAAACGCCCCCGTTTCGACGTCTTCGTCATCCTCCTCCTCCCCCTCCGTGCCTTTCACGAGTGTCGTCTTTCTGTTTTCCAGCTGTGACGGAGCGTCCTCTTCTCCTTGACCAGCACTATCCTTATCGTATTTGTTTTTCTTATTGCTACGGGTTTCGCTATCTGTTGCCTGCTTCTCTTTCTCCCCCCTGGGCTCCGTGATCGGTTCTCTGTCCGTCTCTGCGATTTGCGTCTCCTGACTCACTTCCTCCCCCATCTTGTCTATTTCGTCCTCCACCTCCGGATGCTCTTCACCTCCGAACTCTGTGTAGTCATCTTGTCCGGCTCTCTCTCTCTCCTCCTCCTCCTCCTTCTCCTCCTCCCCCTCTTGATCGTCTTGCATCTCCCCGGCCGCCACATCGCGTGAGTCATCCAGCACCGTGCAGACTCTCACAGTACTCGGGTCAAAGGTCACGCCTTCCCACACTTCCCCGCGCTCTCCCGAGGTGACGGGGGCCCAGCCGTACACGCAGCAGCGGGCGGCGGCCGCCCCTAGCACGACGTCAAACCCCGGCTGCCAGGCGGACAGGAAGGGCCCGAGGACGGCCCCGACCCGCAGCTCGTCCCTGGGCTCCCCGAGCCGTCCGCAGACCCCCTGCTGCTCCAGCAGAGCCAGGGCCCTGCCGCAGCCCAGGCGGTACCCGGCCCGGATCTCCGCCCCGTCCGCCCCCAGCGCCAGCAGGTCTCTGGCCTGCGTGAGGAGGGAGGCGGCGAGGAGGAGCAACAGGCCCGCCCCGTCTCCGTGCGCCGCGGCTTGCTCGGTGACGGCCGACGCCACCGTGAGGGCTTGGGTGTTCCAGGGGGTCGGGTCGGGCAAGACGGAGGCCGCGTCGGAGGAGCGGCTGACCGGGAGGCAGCGGGAGAGGAGCGTCTCGGGCAGGCCGAAGCAGGGGCGCAGGCAGTGGGCTAGAACCACGCACGCCTCCAGGGCCTGGCTCATGTCAGGCTGTGTCTTCAGAGGTGTGGGGCGGAGGGGGATCACAGGCAGGACAGGGGTGTCTTTGGACGGGCTGTGGTCCATGGTGGATCTGGATGGACGAGATACAAGTTCATGATGAGATTTAAAAAACGTTTACATTTTTTAGGCCAAGGATTAGTTTTTTCTTTCTATTAAGCGTTAAGCATCTTCATTCACTGTGTCAGAGGGGGAGCTGGTTGCTCCGAATGGCCTGTCAGGAGCCTTGAGCCACGGGGATGAGGGGTTAGCCTAACATGACAGATACAGAGGGCCAGGCCAGCGGAACCCATCTCCCCAGGGCGGGCCCTGCTTTACTGGAACCTATTATCATGTCCCTTTTTCAGACTAAGTTGTAACCTCATCACGGGCTGATGAAATCCACTTTGGCCTCTCCCCCCCGCTCCGACCTCCCCTGCCCCCTCCCCGCCGTCGCTGAGGACTTGAATGCTGGAGTCTTTTTTCTCTTTCGACCAGAAGAGACCGAGCTTTTGACATTAACATTGTAAGAGAGCAGAGGGGATACGGGTGGGGGAGAGGGGGTCTGTAATCTAGAAGTGAGGCTTGAAACAACACTTTTTGACACGTCATGACTTTTGACAGGAGTGAAGTGGAAAAACATGGATGGGGATGGAAAACACCAAAAGAGGGCAGATATTGTGTGTCTGTGGCGAGCCAAGACAGGAAAAAATAAACACTTTACTGTAGCAAACAGCTCTTAGGACGCGCAACATCTCGGCTCTCATTATGTAAGCTGTTTACCGCGGGCCGCTTGAAGCACCTAGCGGTTCCTGCGTGTTTTGTAGTTTATTTTGTGTCAGGTCTTTTTCAGTCTTTCGGTGTCACGTGACAACAGTGAGTCTGAAAAAGACCCGACACAAAATAAAACAAATATAACCTTGTAACTGTGTCTGGCGCTTCCTGTCTGGGCCAGAACAATGTGCATTTGGAGTGTGATTATCCAGGGGGCCCCTGAAGCTCTGAAGGAAGGACGAAAGGAAGGGAAATGGAGAATGGGCGAGTAACGCCGGCCTCATTTTGGTGGGTACGGGCGGACCCATTTGGGCCAGCCACAGGGCCGCCTGTCGGCTCCTTTTGGACCGTCGTTTTTTCCAATTGGGTTGAACAAATAATTGGTCCTCTCGTCTCGTTTTGGCGCGTTAACACTGTTTACTGACAGCGGCTGAGACGGCGAGGGAGACATCTGGATACAAACTACGGAGGACCGGGGATGGATGATCTTATTATGTCTCTCTCTCGCTCTCTCGCTCTCTCTCGTTCTCTCGTTCTCTCGTTCTCTCTCTCGGTCCTCTGGTCAGCTCTCATAATAGATACCCTTGCGGATCTCGGTAAATCAAAAAAGACGCGAAACAAACAAACTTCAAGTTCAGCAAACTTTCCCTTCCCTCTTGAATCACGAGAGTGCAATCCCAAGTAGGACCACCGCCACTGAAGCGCCTCCTTCATGTAGCTCAGTGTCCGTGTGCTCTCATTACTTCCAGGGAGCCGACTCCCTGCTGTGAGCCCCTCACATGTTCCTTTTTAAAAACGCTCATTGCTCAGTGGCCCTGGCCGGGCCCGGCTGACCCAGATATGAGTGACATTCGACGGGGAGAGGGAGAGAGGTGGTGGGGGTGGGGGGTTGGGGGTGGTGGGGAAGGGTCCACCACTCGGGATAAAAGTTTAAAGTCGTTTTTTGTCCTTTTCTTTCTTTCTTCCTTTCTTTATTTAGTTCATTCTATCTTTCTCCTTCTCTCTTCATTGTTATTATTTCTTTCTCAATTTCTTGTTACATTTTTTTCTCAGTCTCACTTAGTTCCCCCCCTCTCTCTCTCTCTCTCTCCAACTCTCTCTCTGTTGTTTCTCCTTTGGCGAAGGGCAGACAGTGTTAGAGGGTAACTGCTGTCTGCTGCAATAGAGAGAAAGAACGAGAGAGCCAGAGTGAGGGCAATCGAGATGGAGCAAGGGCAAAAGAGAGATAGAGGGAGAGAGAGCGATGGAGGGAAAAGAGAGAGCGATGGAGGGAAAGAGGGAGAGAGATCCAGAGAGAGAAAGCGAGTCCTTAATGATGCCCGGCCTAGAGGTCACTGGCCAAAAAATACCCACATCGCTCTTCTCTCCCCATCCCCTCATACGTAGCACTGTCAAGACCGCGCGTCCTCCAACCAAACACAACACAACACACACACACACACACACGCACAAACACACACACAAACAAACAAACATCCCTATAAGGCAATAGCAGGAGTTGGCGCTCCTCCCCCGTCCTGCCTGGATCCGCGGGCCGGGTGACTAAGACGTATGGGCGGGCGCGGGAGGGCTCACTCGCGTGTCACACCCCTCACGTCTAATGAGGTCAAAAGGCCATCAAATATTTACGAGTGCACATTCCACAGCATACAGTGTGTTGAGGGAGGGCTGCTTCTCCAGGGCCGGCTCTGGGAGCCACACAGCCTATGAATTAATCACAAGTGTTTCTGGCTGCAGTTAAATAGCCCAATGAAAGCAATAAAGAGTGCAGGGCTTGATTTGGCTTTCGCTTTATTGCGGTGAACGGTTTTTACCGGTTTGACACAGTGTGTGAGTGTGTGCGTGCGGGCGACTGTCCGTGTGTGTGTGTGTGTGTATGTCTGAGTCTGTGCACGTCTGAGTGTGTGCATGCTTTAGTTCTGTGTGCGTCGGTCCGTATTATATGTGTGTTAGTGTTTGTTTGTTTGTGTGTGTGTGTGCGTGCGTGCGTGCGTGTGTGTGTGAGTGTGTGTATTAACTAATCATGTCAATAAGCTACCGTGAGAGGGAAGAGTAGCTGTTGGACCTCCGAGTGGAGATCCTTTGAAGTCTAAGGAGACGTAAGCGTGTCTGTGTGTGAGACAGGATGAGGCAGAGGGAGAGGGAGGGAGAAAGAAAGGGAACGAGAGCAAGAGGGAGTGAGCCAGGGCTGGATATATCCAGACACCAGAATCCAACATGCAGGTAGGACAATGTTCGGGACTTGTAGCACCCCGCCCCCCCTGTCCTCGGCCAAAACCCAGGAATCCATTTAGAGCCGGCCGTAACAGGAACACCTCTCTCTCTGCAGCATGACAGGGATCCAGACAGCCGCTATCTTTGACCCTCCGTGCACTAGTCCAATCCTCCTATGTTTACATGTGTCATTATAACTCTTTGGTATCCTGCTATTTAGACATTTAACAGGCGCTTTAACACAAAGCGACTCACAGTGATTTCAGATACATGTCATGAAGTCAGTCAGTGAACCCACTGTTTCAGATGGAATGCCAACACTGATTTAAAAAATGCAGAGAGCTTAAGGAAAGAAGGGGGTGTGTTATCTTCATGGTTACGACCCACGCACACTTTTTAATACTTTTTTTTTAGTACTGTCGTTGTGTAACTGTTATGGGCATTATAATAAGCTAATGTTGTATATGAAATTCTCCACGCACCATAGCCTTATACTATAGGAGTCCGGGAAGCCTAGCCTTCACTCAGACGGGGACATTAAACACATCGCTGAGACGCTGCTCAGACGGAGCTTCGCCGTCCACACACACCGTAGCGTTTTACTATATGTGTGTCGGGGGAAGCCTAACGCTCGGAGGCGGGTATTAGATAAATCCCTGCTCAGACAGAGCTTCCCCATCCACACACACACACACACACACACACACACCGTGGCGTTATGCAATAAGCGTCTGAAAAGCTCAGCTTTCTCGTGGACACCGAGGTCACTGCAGAGAGCTCCACACGTCCGCCCCATCGTTGCCCCTCGGTCATGACATCAGAGGGCCTCGGAAAAGGCACTCAGATGTCCCGAAAGGTGGGTTCACAGCAGAGTGAAACCTCCTTTTGCTTTCTAAATTTGTTTTTTTGCGTTTGAGTTATAGTAGCCTAGCTAGTAGCCTAGCTCGTGTTCATGTAAAGGGAATACACTTTTAATTACTTAGAAAATATTTCCAATGTGTTCTGAACAGTTGCTGATTCACAGTGCCAGCCAAATCCCAACAAGATGGTAGTTTGTCCACAAACACACTGCACTATTTCCAGCGATGTGATTATTAGGCTACATGTGATGCGCTGCTGACAGGTTACCCTGCGCGTCGACCAGTATACACCCGGCCAGAAGTAGCTGATAATATAATTGTGCTGGTTGCACATCCCAGGTCGCCTAATAATCTCAGTACAGGAAATGGTGCAGAATTACGTGTGTGTTGGTGCAATCGTTGCATTGTTACTGGTTTTGATTAAGCAAATGTTCCGAACGAAATGTAAATCTTTGGAAACGCATCTCGCCGTGTGCCTTGAGGGGGCAGATAGGGGTGAGGGCTTCCTACAGGTTAGACTCCTGTCATTGGGGATCGAACCTAGTACCTTTCAGGCTGGGAGCCAAACACCCATAAGGACTAAACTATCCTAACCCCAAACATCACTGGAATAATGCCATCCAGAGGCGGAGAGAGAGAAATAAAAACACTGAAGGTGGTGGGAGGTATGCAGGACACATAGGCAGGGCGGCTAAAAGGAGCTGTGAAATATGTGACAGGAGATAAAGGCAGCGCCGGGGAACCGGGGCTGGCTTTTCCCGGCTCTGCAGGCTGTGCACGGCCGAGCACGGCTACTCGGGTTCAAGAGAGCGCTGTTTGTCAATATTATCTCTCGGAAGGCTCTCATCCCTGCTCCCCCACTTCTACCTCTCCTCCTCCTCCTCCACCTGCTCACCTCCTCTTCCTCCTCGCCACCACCCCAGATTGCCTTCTATTCTCCGCCTTTAACTGTGGCGAGGGTAACACTCGTGCGGTTGACCAGCCATCAGGCTAATGGCATGTGACAGGCAGCGCCGCATGGCATCAGCATGGCGGCAGCCATGTAGGGCCCGCCCAGCCCGTGCAGAGGGGGAGACCACCGACTGTCCGTGTCTGTAGCATTCACTCACAAGACAAATGGTATCGGGCTGCTCTGGGCCTCTGTGCCCATCCCCCCCCCCCACCCCCCACGATGTCACTGCTGTGACATCAGCAGCAGCATCAGCACCACCCTGGCACTGGACCATCCAACATTCATACGGCACGAGCTGGAAGGGAAAGGGCAGGCGAAAGAGCACTCCCCTGGAGGGCCCACAATGCAGTGCGACACGCCTGCCCTGTCACCCCCGTCCGCCTCGGCTTCTCACCGTGGTCTTACTAGGCCTCCCTGTATGTGTTGCTGTGTGTGTGTGTGTGTGTGTGTGTGTGTGTGTGTTAGTGTGTTAGTGCGTGTTTGTGTGGTGAGTGTTTGTGAGAGTATGCGGTGGGCTTATGTCTAAATTATTCAACATTAGGTTCTGATTTAAAAAGAGACTCTCTTCACCCACTAAACTCGAGGAGAGGGTGGTAGGTGAGAGAGAAGGGAGGTAGGTGAGGGATATGGGAGACTTGTGAGAGAGAAGGTGATGATGTTTAATTCAAAGCCAGCCCCCAAACATTGCATGTAATGCTGCAGGTCACAATGATTACCCCATCCCAGGAGACTTCTTTAAATGGAGTGTGTGTGTGTCTGTCTGTGTGTGTGTGTGTGTGTGTGTGTGTGTGTAGTGCAGGACTGACTGAAAGATGCTGAGAGGGGTAGAGGGAGAGAAAGAGAGAGAATAAGAGTTTGAGGGAAGGGGGGGGTGAGAGAGAAAGAGTGGGACACGAGGAGGGAGACAGGTAGAGAAGGAGAGAGGCACCGACAATAATAAGAGAGAGCGATAGGTAGATGTAGACGGACAAGAGGTTTGGGGGAGAGAGAGGGAGAGATGGGGAGAGAGAGAGAGAGAGAGAAAGGGGTCTGTGGGAGAGAAAGGGGTTATACGGAGAGAGAGGGGGAGAGGTGGGAGAGAGAGAGAGCGGTTTGGGGGGGAGAGAGAGAGAAAGATGTTTGGCAAGGGGAGAGAGAAACATTGAGGATCTCAACACCCACTGTACTATTTCTGTTTGCTGCGTGGATAATTCGAAGCAAACCTCAACGAAGGTGGGAAATGGAGGAGGATGAGGTGGAGGAGGAGGGACGTACACAGGGGGGAGGAACAGGAGCATCAGGGGGAGAAGGATGAGGCGGGCGGGGGAAAAGTACTGAGTTGAGGAAACGGCGAGAGTGAGACGGAGGAGGATAAGATGGAGGCGCGCGGCACGCGGATGAGGGATGGAGACGGAGCGCGGCGTACGGAGACAGTGATGAAGTGGTGGTGGAGGAGAGAGAGAGAGAGAGAGAGAGAGACACAGACAGACAGACAGAGAGAGAGAGAGAGAGAGAGGAGGAATAATGGATGAGGACAATAGAAGTACATTGGAGCGGGGTGTGTGGGGTGTGTGTGTGTGTGTGTGTGTGTGTGTGTGTGTGTGTGTGTGTGTGTGTGTGTGTGTGCGTTTTTGTGACAACGAGCAGTGAGACATCAGATCAGAAGTGCAGGATGACTTAAGGTTATTTATAGTGTTATATATAGTGTATCCAGTGATGTTGAGGCAGGTAGGTGACATAAGCTGACAAAATCCACCGTATTAATTTAACTTCTTTACCTCTTGACTTTCTACGTTAACTTTTAGATTGAGTTTCAGCTTCTACTGGAAGGCCCTTACGATAGGGAATACCCTAAAATACTGTGAGAGTTATAATATCCAAGGTATTATAAGAATTGAACATGAAATATTTTTTATTTTCCTGCATTTTACTCCTACCAATCCAATGAACCCCAACCACAGTGTTACTCAAACCACAGTTTGACTCATATACCCAATTACTCATTAACAGTGTAGAAACCAATGTTAAAAAGCTTGTAACTTGTCTACCAGAACACACACACTCACACACAATCTCTCTCCCTCTCGTCGTTCGCTCTCTTTTTCTCTCTCACACACACACACACACACACACACACACACACACACACACAATCGCTCTCTCTCACACACACACACACACACACACCAATTTTCCCTCTCCATTTCCTTCCTCTCTGCGGGCCCCTGGAGAAGGCTGTCATTGTAAGTGGCCCCTCTGCCAGGCAGGATAAACTACCTGTCACGGCGACATCTTTTTGTGAAATTCATATCAGAGGCAAAACAACATGGAGGAGGTGCTAGGGGTCACTGGGCTCTTTAAATTATTCATTCCCCTCCCCCCCCTCTCCTCTCCATCTCCACTCAACCGCCTGTCGCACACTTTTGTAGCGCCGCCGCATCGCAACAAGGACAACTGTCAGGCAAACCGTGTCCTCAGTTTGGCCGTTTGAGCGAGTGTGAAGTAAAGATACTGTTTGAAAGACTGTCTGTTTTGAAGGGTTTTCACCGACTTGGGGCCAAATGTGTACGTTTGTGTGTATATTCTCAACCTCAGGGTGCGTGTGCGTCAGTGTGTGTGTGTGTGTGTGTGTGTGCGTGTGTGTGGTTCTTCTTCCCCTGTTCCGAAAGTCATGGCGTAATGAAATCTTAACATGGGCGTCCTCTAAGGGTTTGGACGTCTAGCTTGCATAATTGATGGTCCGTCCCCGGGGGCTGCTTGGCCTCACGACTTCGTTCATCATACGGGCCTGCGTGGCTCTCTCTCCCCGCTCTCCATTCGCTGTACAGCTCCGGTTGCACGTGGGTGTTGATTTGTGTCTTGTCTTCTACTAGCATTATTTTACTACTCAGCAGACACTTTCATTCAAAGTGACTCAGAACTAAATGTTTCAGCTCCATGTGATTCACGAGGGGGTTATCTCGCTCAAAGGATGCTATCAGGCTTGTCGCTGGAGGCTAGGGGGTTCGAACCCAGAAGCGTTCGGCTGAGGGTCAATGACCCTAACCACTGGAGCATTTTAATTGTTGTGTCTTTCACTTTGACAGAGAGCTCTGTTGGAACTGGGAGCAAAGGACAATGCACTTCTCCGGCTTCTCTCCGTCCCTGGTGGCTCCCAGGACCCCTCCCGGGACCCTCGTCCTGTCTGGGGTGTTGCAAGAGGACAGGCCAGCTGGAGGACTGGGAGGAGCTCTGCTACGCGTCATTCGTCATCCTGATGAAGGACAACGTTATACTGATCCCGCTGCTTTTGGAGACCGGTGGGGGGAGAGGGGGCCTTTATGACAAACTGTAGCGTCACACTTACACTCTCAAACTAAGTGCAGGGGAAAAAGGAAATGCACTGGTCTGGAGTGAAAGAACTAGGCAACGAGAAATGTCGTTTTGTCAGGTGGTGTCCAATGCTGCGTTACGCAATGTATAGTAGAAGAGGTTGAGCAAACTTGACATAAACTTGACACTTAACATAACAAAAGGCTTGTCGAATCTTTGTGGTCAAATTTGGTCAAATGTGGTCAAAAATATCTAAATATCAATATCAAATAACATCTAAAAGGGCTGTGATGTTTTCTTCATGGAGGACACAAGGACTGTTTTGATCCCTCCATCCGTCCAAACCTACCCGTTCTTGCTCCCAGCCGTGTTTTCTTTATGCATTATGGGGATATCGCCCTGTGAGTTAAATGTTCGCTCAGTCAGACCTTATTCTGGTGAATTTCCATTTCCATCAACCTCTTCTACCGACACTACCGACACAACGCTAATGTTGGTCTGTGCCTCACTCCATCATCCCTTTGCGCACAGACCAGGATATTGTCATGCACGGCACGCGGCCGCGCCCAGCTACGACATGTCACATTGACGCCGCTAGAGTCTCTCGCGCCAAGAGGCTGACACGCCTCTGACAATGTCACCCGTGGAACATGAATGGAAATAATACTTCGTCAGACGTGAGCGTGGTTGACACGCGCATGCAAACAAATCTTGACGGGGAGCGATGTCAACGTCCAATGCCTCTCACTCTTCCCTAGCTGTCGTCGTTGGCATCAACACACACACACACACACACACACTCACGCACACACACACACACACGCACATACACACACACACACACACACAGATTGTCAACTCTAAACATGAGGGGAAATGAGAACAACAGCAACAAACACACTGACGGGCACAAAGGCGGTTCTCCTCCCAAACAGCAGAAGGAGCAGCAGCAACAAAAGGGAACTCATCACTTAAGAACCCAACTAAACGAACACACTCACAATCGACACTCCCATCCTCTGTATCTGCTTAACAATGGGGGACAGTATGAGTGTGTGTATGTCTATGTACTAACACAATTTGTCTCTGCACCTGTCGATATCGCGGTCGGCTCGATGGCCGTCCTGGGGGGACGAACCCTCTGGGGGAGACCAATGGATCGGGCCAGCGTTTTATTGATGGGCGCGGCGAGGTAATGCTAATGGCTGTAATGAGTCACCGAGGATGTCACTAATACGCGTTAGGGTGGGGGTCTGATCCTTTTAATCTCTCACCACCGTAGGGGATGGGGGGGGGGGGGGGGGGCCCTGCGACCCCTGACACCAGGCTGACTACCGCCACACCAGAACGTGGCGTGACCGCTTACCTTCGTGTTACAGCTTCATGATCGTCATTATCATGGTAATCCTAATAAAAATAATTGCCAGACATATTGCCTTGCAGGTCGTTTTTTATTTCATTAGATGGATCACTCAAATGGGAGATAGATCTATGACTACGGAAAGATGTATACTGGACAAGGAAATGTATTTTTTTGGGCTGTATGGATTAAAATGTTTTTCTGTTGTTTTTGTTTAATGCTGTTCAAATGCGACTTCAAATTCAACAACTCTGCTATTCTTGCCTCGAGAAAAAAAAAAAGGTTGTACAGTGTAGACGAAACGTTGGTTATTTATGCATCATTAAAAATGTGCAAAGGGACCGTCTTGGCTTGCATTAAGCCCTGGGTATGTAAAGGCATATTTAAAGGGAAGCAGTAGCATAAAGATACAGGATTTAGGGGTAAGGGAGAAACCTTAGTCAAACCATTAAGCTCTCAAAAACTTTGCTAACAAACTCCACAAAGAGGAAAGCACTGCCTCCAACATTCAGCAAATGAATTATTAAGAACAAAAATGAAGGAAAATAAAAAAAAAAGCTGCTTCTTGCCATTAATCTTAAAAAAAGAAGAATAAGTGTATGTGCGTCTGAAATGTTTTATTAAAACGTTGCCTATTTCAGTCTCAATCCAGTCCGATTCAAAAGGGCACTTTAGTGTTCTGCGGGGTGTGCACGTTGACGCGCACTATACGCACACAAATGCGAGGAGTAAATGCAAAAAAAGTCAAATGGAAGATGGGATGTGCAGTATTGTCATAGGGGGTAAAAGTGCAAATGTGTACTACAACATTCTTTCTGCCTCATACAGGCCGATTGACAAACGTTAACCCAGCGAATAGAGATGTAGGATCCCCCAGGATAAAAGTTCTTGTTTGTTCCGTACTCAATCCATAGTATCACTCTGCTTGGTAAGAGGCACTTGCACAAATTATATTTAGTGTGTGTGTGTGTGTGTGTGCATATGTGTGTGTGAGTGTGTGTGTGTGTGTGTGTGTGTGAGTGTGTGTGTGGGAGACAAATCCATGTCCCTTTCTCTATCTCTGACTAAACCCGCTTCCATCAGTGACCTCACTTCAGCGGCGCCTCATGTTGTGGTGGTGGGGAGCTGTGAAGGGGGGGACCACACAATGGCTACACAGGACTTGTAAGGGGCCTCGTGTAAGTACATCAATCCTGGTTCATTTCGGTTGCCCGCTCCCTGCTGACTCACCTTCACAAACAATTCCAGCTCAAACCATAGACTGTCCAAAATAAATAAATAAACACCCAAACACATGCAAGTACGTTCCCAGCTGTGCCTGACAAAATTCTGATTAATTGATGGACAATTTTTATTTTTTTTTACTACCAGAGTGGTTCCATTAGCAGTGAGGAAAAACATTTTGCATCTAAAGTTGAAGTGGATTTATCGTAAGCTGTCAAATGTTTGATTTAATAGCGTTAGCTTTGGATTTGTCAATGTTATACTTTATTCTTGTGCTTTGAATAAGTGTAATCTCTATAATGTATATGTAATGTAGTCTATAATAATGTATGGCTTGAATTGCATGCTTATACTGGAGTAAATGCTCATGTTTTCCATTAGCTTTTTCTCTAAGACATTCTTTTATTAGCTTGATTTACTAATGTTACCTCTGTGCAATAATATTCTGGGCTGTAATAACCACCATGGCAGATAGATGCTATATGTTTTCCATAGTGGACAGCTCTAGCCTTCCCAAGCATCTTTACACTCTTTAATCATACCCTTGCAGATTCTTTAACAATAGTTATAGGGGAGTAAATAATGCAATCGATAAAACTCAAGCTCCTCTTTTTGGAAAGGGGTCATTTCACCTGTCAGTGATTTCATCTGCCAAAGGTGTTGAAAGAAGTGAAAAAGTTTTTATTTTTGTCAAAGAAAAAGACCATCTACAAGGCTGTCCACAAGGCCAAATATCTCCTCTGGCAAAGCCAGGCCACCATCTAGTTTGCTCAGATAATAATGTCAAAGCGGCATTCACTCTAAATGTGCATTTGGCACCAATTCACCCCAACAGGGATTTAAGCAGGTGTAATGTTGAAACTTTACTGATGAATAAAACATGATTTAAAGAGAAAGAAAGACCTTGAAGTTGCTACTCCAATCTGCAATCTTTGTCCAGGAGGAGTCCGGAGCACCTGGTTTACCAAAAATGTACATGGTGCAAATAGAGAGAGAGAGAGAGAGCGAGAGAGAGCGAGAGAGGGAGAGAGAGAGAGGGAGAGAGAGAGGGAGAGAGAGAGGGAGAGAGCGGGAGAGAGGGAGAGAGAGAGGGAGAGAGAGGGAGAGAGAGGGAGAGAGAGAGAGCGAGAGAGGGAGAGAGAGAGGGAGAGAGAGCGAGAGAGAGAGGGAGAGAGCGAGAGAGAGAGGGAGAGAGCGGGAGAGAGGGAGAGAGAGAGGGAGAGAGCGGGAGAGAGGGAGAGAGAGAGGGAGAGAGAGGGAGAGAGAGAGGGAGAGCGGGAGAGAGAGAGAGAGAGGGAGAGCGGGAGAGAGAGAGAGAGAGAGAGAGAGCGGGAGAGAGAGAGAGAGAGAGAGAGAGAGAGAGAGAGAGAGGGCGGAGTGGTATTGTTGATACCTGTTTCAGCTTCTTGCGGGGTCAACTAGCAGCTGATAGGAGCACTGGGGGGGCAGCCTGTCATTTTCCCCCTGGTTCTCCTTAAAAGCCTTGGGCGAGAGACGGATGTAAGGGGGGGTCGTGTTACATGAAACAACAGAAACGTTTCAATGAGTGTGAGCCCTGTGATCACACGCTGACATTTGAAGGGCTTTGCAGTAACTCGGAAAAGTATGTCTTGTCTCATATTGTGAATTCGTATCGGCATCATTAAGAGGCCTACAGTAACGATGATGAAATAAATGCATGAAATACATTTTAGTAAAATACTGTGTAGGCCTATAGTTGAATTACATTGAATTACAACATTTAACACAAAGCCATAACAAGGGCCAAACAAAGGTAAGACCAAACATTATCTCAAAGAGCTGGGCCTATCGATTTTCCTCAGGGACCAAATCAACTATATAAGTTACTCATATTTATGTGCTTAAATGATTTAGGTAAAATATTGTTATGTTATTTTAAAGAAACAATCTGAAAGCAATTAAATCTTACCGTTAAGGTAATTCGAAGTGTTATAGGAGCTGACGTTGGTCGACAGTTGGTCAACTGCTCCAACGGTATATTGTCCATGCGCACGTTAGAACTACTGAATACCTTTTTCTAACATAGTAATACCTATTAGAATTGTCTATCAATTTCATCACTAGAAATGTTTTTACATGTTTGCCAGTGTTTTAATGTAGTTAATCAACCATTATCTGCACTTTTTTTTTTTTTTTTTAAATCTTTTTACACATAAATAAAAAAAGAAAGTGGGCGCTGCAGCCAGGGTTGCCAGATTGGGCGGGAAATCTTGCCCAATCTGGCAACACTGACTGTCACGCCTCGTCCCAACCCCCCCTCTCCCCCACCTCCTTCTCCCTTTCCACCGTTGTGTCGTTTCCATGGAGACGTGTCGTTTCCATGGCGACGTGTCCAGACGTGCGCGCAGCAACAGATCAACGCGGCGGCAGAGGCGCGCGCTGCTCTGTTTATCATTTTTTAAGTAAAGCTAACGACTTAATGACGACGCATGTAATTCACCGTCTACACTAAAGCCATACTATTTTCCCCTCGTATATTTCCACTCGTATTTTCCTCGTAAAAAAAAAAAAAAAAGTAAGCCCATACTTATTGTGTTTGATGTAAGGGACAGCCTGCCGTTTTTAAAAGGTAAGTAACCTACTGAA
The DNA here is from genome assembly GCF_964030765.1 of Micromesistius poutassou. Taxonomy (NCBI): domain Eukaryota; kingdom Metazoa; phylum Chordata; class Actinopteri; order Gadiformes; family Gadidae; genus Micromesistius; species Micromesistius poutassou. The sequence goes on along the minus strand of NC_140293.1, from coordinate 10,656,439 downwards.
TACCACGGAATGCTAACTAGTAAACAGCATAGCTCAGGAAGGTTAGCCACCTAGCAGCGTGGCCGTTTAGGCGACACGGGAGGTAGGAGCACCGTCAGGAGTATAGGGAGGGTGGGGAGGAACTAACGCCAGTGTTAGCAGTGTTTTATCACACTTTTAGAAAAAACGACCCCCAAAGAGTTGGGCAGATGTACGGTTCCCCCCAGCGCCTCCAAGAAAGACCAGTCATTAAAGACATTCAGTCACTTCAAGAAGCACACAGTCCATGATCTGCCAGGGGCACAATGTGTCTTGCAGGGTATATTAATGTTCTACATCACTGTCTATATATATATATATATATATATATATATATAACATTTATTGTCCGAGTTTGACATGTTCAGGTTTGTTCCAAGCTTCATCCTTTTTTTCATTTATTCCTCTCCATTTTTTTTATTTTTTTTATACCAATAACCCATCTTTTTTTTTTTTTTTTGTATTGCGCACAGCCCTGAGAAAGTTACAAGTTGGGTGGAAAACTGAATCAAAGTTTCAATAAAGACTGGGTGCGCTGTGGGGCCTGACAAGTGAGGTGGCTGGAGCAGAACAGGACGGGGGCAGCAGACTGAGAGCAAGAAAGAGGAGACAGATCGGTTTTTCCGGAGAAAGATAAATAGTTCATGAAAACGTTGACTTTGTACGTTTTATTACTTGTGTTTTGCCGACGTTCCACCTGCCTGCCAGCGGGTTTGTCCTCCAAACAGTTCCGTGTTCATTTCCCACGGACACCTGCAGCTGGTCCATGCCCCCACCATTAGAGACGCCTGCTGTGGAAATGGAACTAGTGAATTTGTCATGAGCTCAGTTGCTTGTGGTCCCCGCCGAAAGCGAGCACTTATTTATCTGGGTTATTGGCTTGGGTACGTTTGGTGTTTTAATCTATTGATGTATCAAAACTGCATTTTCTAAGGTTACCAATAGTTTATTCTCAGCAAGAGTTTCTTATTCACGGTAGGCCTGTTCTATGCATAGGCCTACCTAGGAAGGCTGCAGGAAACACCCCGTAAAAACAGGAAAAAAAAATCTAAATATTTAGGCACACAATTAATTGCATGTGAATTATAGGAAGCGTGTGTCATTGTTCCTCTAAATGTTTTAATTATAAAAGTATGAACGTTAAAGTTTACTCTGCGAGATGATACATGCGCATATATATGCAGTCATTCTTTTCCTCACAAAACTGTATTGTTTGCACTCCCCTTGGAAAACACTCATGGTTAAAAACCCCTCTTTGACCCTGTTCTTTGAAGAGCGTCTAGGAGGGAGCAGGGTGCGGTGAGTCCAGCACCATGGCAGACGTTGTGCCCCGGTCCCCCAGGCTGCAAGGGGGCTCCGCCGGCAGCAGCGGGAGGCCAAAGCGAAGCGGTTCCACCAAGAGTAGGCGGGCCAGGGAGGCCAAAGCTGCCCTCCAGCCTGAAGACCTGCCCGGGGACCAGCAAGACAAACAGCCCGGAGGTAAATCTAGTTCTGTATGCAGACACGTCGTGTGTGTGTGTATATACCAGTGTGCACCCCCTGCATATTATGTATAACATAATGAAACGCAGCATATTTGCTTGTTTACGCAGACATGGTTTCAACTGAAATACGTTATGTCGTGTGTGTGGTTCATCGGCAGCCGGGTTAAGGTTTCTATTTAGTCTAGGGAAGGGAGTGTTTAGAAATGTGATGCATGTGTGATGTCTGTGTTGTGATGAGAATTTATTTTTCCCCCTGCATGCCATCGGTTTGACACCAGAGTGTCTTTGGCTATAAACACGATGATTCTTGGTTGGATTTGTTCTGCACCAAATTAATTGACTAGAATGACATTAATTGACATGTTGTATGGGCATCTGCACACAAAAAAGGCCTAATTACGGAATTAAATAACTGCCGTTAGAAGTTTACACAAATAATCACGTCATTTCCCCCTCCCATCTTCAATACAATAATAAAGTGCTTGGCAGATTTTTATCAACCCTGAACTCCAAACCAGTGTCAGAAGTAATGACTGTGCTCAAAATGACACAAAGAGGAGAGAATAGTGGATAGATAATTCCCACAATCTGAACCAGATGGAATCATGAAAACTGGTGTCCCTGAGTGCGTCACATGCATTGTCATGCCTCTTTGGGAATTTGATTGTGTGCGCGCACGTGCACGTGCATATTCATGTGTGTGTGTCTTGCGATTCATCACAGGGGATGCTGATGTTGGAAGCAGTGTGGGGATCTTGACGGAGGAGGAACCCGAGGACCTGTATGCCATTAACCTGGTAAAGCTATCAGCCCCCTTAATGGCCGCCTTGTCATCTGTGACAAATTGAAAGTTGGGATTTCAGTTCACCCCCAAAAAACAGGGGCACTCAGCAATGGGAGCAGCTAGATTTACACTTTATCCACATCCCAGATGGACGGCAAAGCAGAGTAGAATACCATCATGCCATTAGTGAACATCTATTACCGTACGTTTTCCTTGCAGTGTAGCGAGAGAGGGACAGAGAGAGAGAGAGAGAGAGAGAGAGAATGACTGACAGGGGGAAATCAAAGTATGAGAAACTAGAATAGTTCCTTCCTAGAGATCCAAAACAAGACAACCCCTACCCATCATCTTAATATCGTCTTAATAACCTTTGAGAACTCCTTCTTCCCCCGCCCCCCCCCCGATACTGCTATTAGAAAATAGGATTGGAACAATGCCTAGTGTGCCAGATGTGTGGAAATATGGAGATCAGCTGGTGATTGGTGGTGTGTGCTCAGTGAACCTGCACAGTAACTGTCTCCTCATCAATTAAATTAATATAATTAATTAGCACTTGCTACCTTGCAATAGAGTGCTAGTATTTACATGCAATGACCCAAACCACTCCCAAACCCCTGTCCCCCCTTGCAATATTTATAAATACACCTTGCGTGTGTGTGTGTGTGTGTGTGTGTGTGTGTGTGTGTGTGTATGTGTGTGTCTCCCACTGATGAAACAGGTTCCAAGCGTAGGCAGTGAATGTACACACAGACCCCCCCCCACACACACACACACACACACACACACACACACACACACACACACAAGCAGACACACAAGTACACACTTTGCCGTACCCGGCTGTTAGCATTATTCAACAAGACAGCTCCCTGTATAATCTGCATAGCGATATAATTTGGCTAATATTAGAGCACCTGCTCCGGCGGCAGAGCATTGAAAGTCAGGGAAATAGTGCAGAGGTTGGGTGTCTGTTAGTGTGCGTATGTGCCAGTTGTGACTGAACCTCCACCCGCGGGGGTGTCAGCGATTTCGAATCAGAGACACCATCACTTTAATTGAAGGATACGGGTCACGGGGTTGTAATTGCACTGATGTCCAGCGCCATCTCAGCCGGAGGGTGGTGGGGGGGGGGGGGGCGATGGCTGGGAGGGCACGCAGCGGTGAGACCCCTCCCCCTCTTGACACACTGAATAACCACCTTTTCCTTTCTTCCTCTCATGCAGAGGAGGTTGTTCATGTGCCGCGTCGCCTTGTCCGGCGTGACGCAGGACTCGTGGTCGGAGGACAATGAGCGGGCGCTGGACCGCTTCATTGAAGATGCCTCCTTCCCTTTAATGGTGGTCTATCTGGACCCCGTGACCGGGTTGAGGGTGGAGCATGTCATGCCCTCGCAGGTACACGTGACTCATTGGACATCCGTCAGACAAGCAGATGTGTGGGTGGGGTAAATCAGTAGCTGTGTTCTGCGGCGTTGCTCAATGCCTTGTTATCGTTTATATATTTGGTCATAGTTTAACAAGGTGTAAAAAATAACCTTATTGGTTCCAGGTAAAGGTAACGTAGACAGTGAGACAGAGGGGTGTGGCACATGATGTGTCCCTGGGTGAAGGTGTGCGCGTTACCTAGTTACCCTTCTCCAGGAGAAAAGGGCAAGGATCTCTTTGTTGTGAGGTCTCTGTATGCAGGCTTGTCCACCGTGCTCTCGGCACGGTGTACAGCAGTACAGCCATCATCCAGACTAATAGAAATGTCAGCAACGGTAATAAAAAGACGCACTGTCCATTCTCCTCAGAGCCCCGGAGATGTGAAGCAGAGATTTGCTACAGGGGCCTTGTCAAAAGACTCCTCCACGCACTCTCACGTGCGCTTACGCAGGAAAACACATACACACACGCAAGCAAACGTGTGCAAAGATTCAAACATTACACACAGTCTCTCACACTTACACACACACATGCACACATAGCACACACTCAGGCATGCAGCACTGTGCCATATTACAACTGATAAGAGCTTTTGTAGATTGCGGTAATGACGGCTCCCGAATACCAATTGAGCTGCATCCAAAGAGACCCAGAGGAATTAATAAAAATGTCTGCCACTTCATGGCTGTGGTGGGTTCCTGTTATCAAAAGAGCATAAAAGAGAATCACAAAATGCAGCGTTTTAATTGTTAGTATTTCTAGATGCCTCTATAGACATGCCTCGGAAATTCACATCCGTGTAGTTTTCCTTTCACCTTGTTGTTCCGCTTATCTTAACCATTCTTTCACAATTTTCATTAATTTCCGCTCACTTTGTTTCCCAATTCCCACTGTTCCCATTCTTCCCCTGCTTATCCCATCCCATCGTCTTCATCATCTGTCTCTCTCTCTCTCTCTCTCTTTCTCTCTATCCCTCTCACTCTCTTCCTCGCACGCTGTCGCTCTTATTCCCTCTTATGTCTATCTATCTATCTCACTGTCTCTCTCTTATTCTCTCTCTCTTCCCCGCCCCTCCCCCCTCTCTCTTTATGTCCCCACCTCCTGTCTCTCCACCAGGCGGTGGACCAACTAGCCTACTTCATCCGCTCCTCATCCGAGGCACCCATCATGCCGGAGACCTTCGGGAAGGTCGTGCACTGTGGCACCCTGCGCGGCGGCGGCGGCGGCGGCGGCGGAAGGGGCGGAGCCATAGAGGGCCTGCTGAGGCTGTTGAACGGCGTGCATGCTCCCCTGGTGGTCCTCGGCACCACCTTACCGGAGAACACCAAGAACATCTACAGTGCCAACATGCACCGCTTCCTCTCCAGCCTTACAGGTAGCCGCCCGCCCCCCGGGAGAGGGTTGGGCGGGTGGCGGGTAACAGGGCCGGTTCAATGCCAAAGGGTGGTTACCGGAAGAGGTGACTGGGACAGGGTGGGGGGGGGGATTGGGGTGTAGGTGGATGTGGACACACTCGGTGGATGCACTCGGTCGGCATGGGGAGAAGAGAGGGCAGGATTCCCAGTTGAATGTTTGGTTTATGGAAACAACTAGCAAAGCATTTTGCATTAAGGTCATACACGGCAAGCCTGCTTTTTTTCGAAGGAAAAAAATGGTGTGTTCAAACAAATGGCAACACAGACAGATTACCTACCACATCAAACATAGGGGGATGTTTCATCCACTCTGCATGGATTTTGATGTCGCTCATTTGTTGTGGCAACTGTTGGAGGGCAAAACAAAAGAAGTGCATTAGGTAATGGTGGCCGAGGTGGCTTTCTTTCACATGACTTCCTGTTCCTGGAAGGCCCTGTGTTTCCCAGCTGCAGGGTAAGGGTTTGGGGAGAACAGCTCTGCTTTGTATCAATTCCACTAAAGCAGAAGAACAAGACAGACAAAACAGCCGGCATGGATCAAACTATTTTTCCCCTTGAAAGGAGAAGGCGCATCACAACAATTAAGGTTACGGTGCTCTGCATTCCAACATAATGTAATTTTGACAGTCAGCCATTGATCTGCTTCTTCTTGGCGCGGAACAACGAGGGCTTTCAGGGATTCGCGCCATGTTTTCCTTTCATGGTGCAGCCGCGGGGAGACTTTAGCTGTCGCTCAGCGAGGAGAAGCTACAGGCTGCTGCCAGGGCCTAGCTAAACACAGAGACGCACAGCGGTAATCATACAGTGTATTGGTGCGCTGTGATGGTTCAATTCTCATGCTAATTGCACCAATCAGCGCATGAAACGCCACGTTGTTTTTTTTTCTTCATACAAACAGACATACAAACACATTCCAAAACAGACACACAGAGACACATACATTCACACAAACAGACGTGCACTGGTAGTATATACCCGAGCCCCTGCAATTACCAGCCTCCCCTACCTGACTTTACTCTGCGTTACCCCTGAATAATCAGAAACACGATTGGATAATCCCCACTGAAATCCTTTTCATTCCTGCACAACCCCCCCGTGGAATCTCATCTTGCGATATCGTTTTCAGTAAATACGTCCACCAATCACAGCCCATTTTAAAGGATTGCGAGCCTCAAAATGCCCCCTCCCCCCGCTGGCATTTGAGTTAGCATTCCCGTTGTCAGTTGACTAAACTTTTTCCTGAAACTTTATTCAGCAGGTCTGTCGTTGACTGTGACACCGTGCTCGCCACATAAATAAACATTCATATGTATATGTATTTATTTATGGGAGAAAGAGGGGTAGAACACTGAGTACTGACTTATGCCCAGGTGGACAGAACCACCTCACCTCACCCCAACGCCCGCTAGCCAGTACCGCCTGATGAAAGGGGCTCGTTGTGGCTCCTGGCTCTTCTTCCACGTCTTCAATGTTCGCGTAGGTCTCACAAAAGGTCAGCCGACTGGCCCTTAGACAAACACAAATGTAACCGCACAAACACACACACACACACACACAAACTCGCAATCCATAGAGGAAGAGCGGGGAAAATTAATCCGGAAAGTACCCAGACGAACGTCAGACATTTCGGCTAAGAAAAAAGGACTAAAGGACAACATCCCAGTAAAACAGGCAAAAAGTGTGCATACAATGATATGCAAACACACACACACACAGGCTGCTCTTTCTTTTATACTTTCAGCAGCCTTCTGCTTACCTCCTGCACTCGCCTCATTATTTATCTCTCCTTTCTCCCTCTCTCTCTCTCTCTCTCTCTCTCTCTCTCTCTCTCTCTCTCTCTGTCTCTCTTTCTCTCTCTTGTGTTGTTTATGTCCTTTTCCAAAAGGCTAATGGGAGACTACACGCGGCTCTCATTGATCGTCCTCCCTGTCGCCACAATCAGTGTACACAGACAGCTCTGGTCCTACACACTCACCCTCTCTCCCTCTCTCTCTGTGTCTCTCGCCCCTTGTGTCCTTTGATCCGCTCCCCCCTTCATTAGGAGGCCCTGGCACTCTGGCGCCCCACTCCTGTGTTGTGTAAAGACGGCCGCCGCCGCCGCCGCTGCCGCTGCTTCATTCACGGCCTCTGATATCCCAGCCCTCATGTCTGGGGGTCGGACGGGGGAGGTGGTTGTCTGGCGCCCTTTGCGGCTCACACTCCACTCTGGAGTGGGTAAACTTATGCACCGCGACGCAGCCCAACAGAAAGTGTGTCTGCGCGTTTGTGTGTGTGTTGCGTGTGTTGCTCAAGCATTCACTTTGCCCGGGAGGAGCGGTAAACACTTGTGATTTTCTCCGCTGTTTGTTTTTTTTCCATTTGGGTAGATGGAACTCCATTTGATCTTGATACACACAGGGGATAAAGCGGTACACAGGTTTGATAACCGCCGGCTTTATGGCTGTTTAAATCAAGCACTTTGTCGGCTTTGTGAAACCTTAAGGAGTGTTGCGTTCCCCACTCTCTTACAGTTCAGTGTCACTGGAGCCTTGTCGACATGAAGAAGCCTCAAAGAGATCTATCTCTCCAAAGAGAGGCTCTATATATACAACTTTGCAGTGTCCTCGGTTTTACCTTGTCACTTATTTATATTTATTTAATTAAAAAACTCAGCCGTTCAGCACTCTAGTTCATAAGGCATAAGGCCGCATTGTCGTCTGAAACCCTGAAAGCAAACTGTAATTCTTGTACTTGTGTTTGTGCTAAGTGCACTCGTGTAACGATGTGTGTTGTTTTGACCAGACTCCCGGTTCAAGATGGCCGGGAACACTGTGCTCTACGTCCCCATGGAGGCCCTGCAGCGCAGCCCAGAGGAGGCCAGCAAGGACAAGGAGCTAATACAGAGGCTGGAGAGTAAGAAGGGGTGGGGGGCTCTGCGCGCGCGCGTGTGTGTGTGTGTGTGTGTGTGTGTGTGTGTGTGTGTGTGTGTGTGCGTGTGATCAAGTGTGTGTGTGTGTGTGTGTGTGTGTGTGTGTGTGTCTGCCTGCATGCATGTGTCTGCCTGCATGCATGTGTCTGTGTGTATGTGTGTGTCTGTGTGTGTATGTGTGTCTCTGTGTGTGTGTGTGTGTGTGTGTGTGTGTGTGTGTGTGTGTGTGTGTGTGTGTGTGTGTGTGTGCAGATATCGCATCCTTCTCAGTGTGTGAGTGTCTTTGTCTCTATGCCTCACCGTGGGGATTCTCTCTTCCTCTCTCTCTCTAGGAAAGGTCACTTGGACTTTATCTTTTTGATCTGCTCTCTCACTTCATGAGCGAAAGCAAAACAAAACGACCATTGAGGATCGTGGGGTGGTTTCCCTTGGCTCGGGCGCACACGGACAGGATTTAATGAGACGCTAGTGTGTCACCTCCCACCCCTCTACTCTATCACCTGTCCCTCTGCCTCTGCCTTTGCACACACACACACACACACACACACATACACATACAAACACCTGCACATACATAAAAGACACACACACACATCAATGTAAACCCTTTATCACACAAGCAGCCACACAAACACAAGCATGCACACTTCCACACACAGATGTAGACACATACATGCACACATGCACGTTCAAACAAAAAAGTGAACACACACACACACACACACACATGCTTTCTCACAAACACATTCACACACATACACACAGGCAAGCACACACACATTCACATACACACACATCGACCTCAAAGATTGTTCCCATCCTTAGATGCTGGCTTTATCTATAACCTTTTCTTCACTTCCTCTTCTCTCTGCTACTGCTGCTGCACCTCTCACACCAGGCTGTCTCCTTACTTGTCCTCTCCTCACCCCTGTCCCCTTCTGTATCCTTCAGATTGCCAACAAACAAAAACAATGTCACCACCACATTTATTTCCTTCAACTTTCTTTATGACCACCTCGAAAATACTCTTCTTCATCAAACAGACCTTGCTCTCATCCACCATTCCTCCCGCCATTTGTGTCATTAGGAAACCTTGGCCTTAACCCTTCCTATGCTGAATCACGACACAGAACCTTCGTGTCGTGATATGGTTCTGTGTCATAATTCAGAGCACAGTCTGCCAGTCTCACGCCAGCATAAGTCCTTGGTACCTTGGGCCTTTATTTCGTGAAGATGATGTGTTGAACTGGAAAATGTAGCTTGAATGTCGACCAGACTTAGTGCCTGTGGGTGGTCAATGACATAGAGACCCATACCTGCAGCCCTGGACCGAAAGCAGCGGTTTCCAACCTTTGCCTTTATGTGCATCACTCACTTGTCATCATGACCTTTTGTGGACCACCTCAGTCAGCAACGCTGCTTATGCTCCCAGTGTGTTTCATTAGCAAACACAAATGAACACAAAACATCAGTGGAAAACATTACAATGGAAAACATATGGCATGCACAATGTGTTTGAAACAACAAGCCGTAATACTATATTTACATTACTTATAATACGTCTATTAACAATCATCTATTAGTTCTTATTTTATTGTAAATGTGTCTTATCGATGGCCCCACCCTTCCTCCTCCCCCCCGTGTGTTCCAGTCGTGCTGATCCACTGGACCCGTCAGTTCAACGACGTCCTGGGCGCCCAGCACATGGTGGAGATGGGGGACAGCGCCGGCCCCCTGGAGGAGGTCACCTTCTGGAGCAGCCGATGTGCCGACCTGACAGGCATCAGCCTGCAGCTGCAGAAGCCCGGCGTCAGACACATCCAGAGCATCCTGGGGCTGTCAAAGTCCTCCTACCTGCAGCCCTTCCGCAGGCTGGCCCAGGAGATCCAGGTGGGACACATCTTCAGGGGATGAGCTACTTCATGATTGATCCGACGGGAAATCCGGGTGGCACACGTAGACAGATAAAGTGATTACTTACTTTGAAAATAATGAAACTACATAAAAATATGTCTATTTACACAATCAGACTCGTAGAGAATGTAGATGCAAATAGAAATGATTGTCGCCATTATCATACATATCCCAACCTCTATAGGGCGGCTAGGTGACCTAATGGGTGAGTCCCAGTCCAAAGGTTCTGGGTTTGATCCCCAATATCTACATGCTTCCCTGTAGGCACCCTTGAGCGAGATGCCCTAACCCCTCCCTGCTCCCTAATGACATTTGTTTAAAAAGTCAATACAGTCGCTTTTAATAAAAATGTCTACAAAATAATGACATTGTAAAATAGTTACTAACGAACTGACAAAGAACACGAGGGATGTTGGATGATGGTTCTTCCCTCTACAATATCTTTTTACAAACATCTGTTAATGGTGCTCAGCAAGCTGACTGTAGCTAGCGAGCTGAACAGACCCGTTCTAAAGACGTCAGTTCCCTTCTGGACTTCACCTGATGTTTGATTAAACGGAAAGTAGACACAGTTGTCAAATGTTAACATTCAACAGACTTTTCCTGGTGCAGAAAAGGCTTCCCTTTTCTTACCAAGTCACGGGAATGAGCTTAATGTCTGTTCGATCATACTCGTCTTTCCCCTCCTATGTAACGGATACGGGTGGCCACATGAATCCACGCTTATATCCTCGTTTGACGGAAAGAATTCCACCAAACGATGTTCACTCTATTGAGTTTATTAGTTCCAGACTCGAAGGAACTCAACTTCACTTTAAAGAAACCTAAAAAACTGAGGATGTATGCATGGTTGTCAGTTATCCACAGGTATTCACAATTAGCCCGGAGAAATCAGGTTGCAAACTAGATCCCTAATTTATAAACAAGAGCGGTGTGAGCTTCAATCCCCCACCGTTCCCTCTGCCAGAGCAAATAGCCTCCACGGTGCCCTCAACGCCCACAGATTTAGCTGCATTGCAGGTGGTGCAGCGCACAAAAAAATCCCCACTCTCATTTCCTACACGGCCAGATCCATTCCCACCACCCAGCCACTGCATCGGTGAGGTGAAGGCAGCGCGTTACCGCCGAGGACAGAGGTCGGACTGCACAGCCCGGGCCAAGCCTGTTTCATTGGCTGCCGCAGAGGCAACCGCACCCGGGGCTCCCAGTGATGAATTATAGGCTCGTGGAGAAAACTAGAGGGGGGGGGGGGGGGGAATCATGGAGTCCAATTCAATGCGCTTTACAACCCCCGGAGTTGGTCAGTGAGCCAGACCATCCATTCAACACCACGCGGGGCCAGTTCCAGCCAACCACACCTGCTCAACTGCAACCAGGAAGTTAGCTACTGCATGACTGATGACGCTGGCCGACAGAGAACACACACACACATAGAGACACGCACATACAGACACAAACACACACCTACACACACAAGCACATCCACTCACACCCTTGCCTTAGTGAATACAGTATAGCAAAGCCAAAGTGGTGTATTGGCGGGGATAGAATGTGTGAGTGAAGGTGAACGGGTGCGTTTGTTAGAGATTCTCTCCTTGGAGTCGGGGGGCCATATATCATTTAAAGTAAAGAGGCGGGGGCCATATAAAGATGTAGGGATCACAGGCGGTGTGTCCTCTCGGGGGGGGGGGGGGGAAGGGCGCTGTGTGTGGCTTGTTGGGCCGGGCCTTGTGGTGCTCCGGAGCAGAGGCAGAGTTGAACCTAGCAGTTTATAAATCTAGGCTTGCATGCAGCACAGCTGTCAGCCAATTACAGCAACTTATCAGGTGTTCCCCGGCCCTGTGTGTGTGTGTGTGCATGTGTGTGTGTGTGTGTGTGTGCGTGTGCGTGTGCGTGTGCGTCTGCGTGTGTGTGTGTGTGTGTGTTTTGACGCGTTCCAGGACGGCTCCCGGCAGGCAGAATCCAACCTGCGCTTCCTGTCCCTGCTGAAGCAGCCATGTGAGGAGCTGGTGCAGCTGCAGCCGGGCCAGGTGGCCCCCAAGCTCCAGCACATCGCGGACCTCATACGCATCATCTGGGACAACTCCCCGCACTACAACACCCGGGACCGGCTCACCGCGCTCTTCCACAAGGTGGTCACGTCATGCTGGGGAGGGATCGTTGGCCTGACCTGCTTCACTCAGAACTCTGACAGCTGAGTTTCTCTCGCTCGCTTCTCTTCCCATGTCTGTCCCGGATCCTGTTTTTACACTTACTCTAAATGTACATCCGAGAGGAGCACGTTCGAAAACGGGCCTTGAACCCACCTCAACAAAATCACTGACCCGATGTTCTCATACGCATCCACAAACACGTACGCACACAGTGGGTTGTCCTCAGCCTCTCCCTTCACGGTGTTTTTCCCCTGGGCTGCTGGAGGTAATTCATTCACATATTAACCACAAGGTCCCTCCAACACACCGACCCATCAAGGTCCCCCTGCTCCCCCTGTCAAGAGCAGCCCCGCCCCCACCCCACCCCTCCCGGCACCCTGATAACCTTTCCCCTGGAGGAACGTCTAGCCGCCGGGGGACCCTCCACTCAGATAAGACTCCTCTGGTCAGCACACCGATAAGGCCGCCATCGCCCCTCACGCCTTGCTGCTCTCGCCCCACGCTCAGGGTGCACCCCGGGATACAGTGTCTCCTCCACCCAGCCACAGCCACCCCTGAAACACCTTTTAGTTCAACTGTTTTCATTTTCACTCGCCCGGCTCACTGCCCGCGCAAAAGGACTGAAAAAAAAAAGCGTTTAACCTCAAATAATTATGGCCTGACCCTCGCTCGCCGCAGTGCTGCTGGCCGCCCCCACCCTGTTTCCTGCTCTGGTTCTTTTCTTTTTCTCTTTCCCCCACACCGCCTCTATCCATCTCCCTGTCTATCTCTCTCTCTCGCGCGCGCTCTCGTTCCCTATAGCTCCTTTGATAAGACATCAAGGCACACTGACTCACACAAAACATTTACTGTAATTATTTCCTGAGGGTGTGAGTCTATCAGTGTGTGTGTGGTGTGTGGGTGCGTGTACGTGTGTGTGTGTGGTGTGTTTGTATGTGTGCTTGTGTGTGAGTGCGGCTATAGCAGGCCCGATGTCTCAAAGAGGCCACAAACACCTTCATCCTGAAGCTTGTGGATTGGTTCTGAAACATGTCCCTTTAACCCACATTAGTGTTAAAGTGAAAGCAGCCAGGACCCTCCCACCTCTCACATGCTGTCTGGTTAGAGTGCACTGTTTAGTTAGCATGCTACGTCTGGTTAGTGTGCTGTGTTTGGTGTGCATGGCTCTTTGTGGTTAGCATCGCTGTCTCTTTTTGCATTTGCTTCCTTCTCTGTTTGGTTAGCGGGCTGTGTGTGGTTAGCGGGCTGTGTATGTTAGCACGCTATCTCCGTTTAACCGTCCATGTCTGATGCATAGAAAACATAAAACTATGGCCTTCTTTGACCTGGCGGCTCCCTTCCCACGGCTCAGCCGCGAAGCTGAGGCTGATGGGAGATGGCGGCGGCGGTCGGATGAGAGCACCCTCCAGGGCCTGCGGTCTCCTCCAGCACGCTGTAATTATGCAAACTCACGATACCCGAACTCTGGAAGCCTGCACCACTCTCTGCCTCTCGGCTCGGATCAGACACCTCGCAGGTGGTGAACAATTCCAGGCTCCAAAACATCAAAGTCTGGACACTTTTCACCCTTTCACCTTTCTGCTAATCCAGCTGACTTTCTCATGACTTGTACATGCTGTGATGTGGAGATCATTAGCAAATTATGCAGGAGATCCAGAAATACCAGATGTTATTTCACTCTCTGTGGCTGTATGTCTGACCTGAAACAGAAGATAAAAGACACAACACTAGACTTGTATGGATTGATTTTCCTGTAAAGACTATTGGTACTTTTGAACGCCTCACCCTCCGGTCCCACTACTTCCACCCTTGATGACTCCGGGATTCTTCCATCAGCGTTCCTCTTCGCTCCTCTTCTTTATAAGTCCTCCGGGTGTACGTGTAGAGCCATGCTGCATTCACTGCTGTTTAGCGGCCCAGCTGTCCTGCTGGATCACATCTGGCTTAAGGAGAAGGCCAGCCATCTGCAGGCATCGACGTTTACCTGGTAGACCCAACATCTGTAGTAATGCGTCCGCACTTCCTTACGATCACTTCTATAAATCTTGTTTATTTGTTGGTGTAAAACTAGGCTGCTTGGTCAATGGGGAAAACCTGTGTGTGTTTGTTTGTGCGTTAGCGTACGTGCAGCCACCCGATGCTGCAGTGTTGACACAGCAGAGTTCCCTGCTTCCCTCCCTTGTGCTCCGCGACGCGCACGCACGCGTCCACAGAGCTGTGCACGTCGGTGCTGTCGTTTGCAGCATGGAGGCAGATGGACGGAGGTGCAGAAGGAGCTGTTGCACTCAGCCCTGAAAGACCCCTACTGTGTGGGGCACGGTGTGTCTTACAGCCCCCCTCCCTCATCTCTCTCATGGTCCAGAGACCCCCGTTTCCCCTCCAGCAGTATCACATACTGGGGAGGGAGAGTGGAGAAATGACTTGTTTACTCAATGCAGGGAAGGATCCCATCATAAGTTGAGCCTCTTCCTTCTCCTCTTCCTTCTCCTCTTTCTCTCTCTCTTTCTCTCTCACTCTTTCCATCTGTGTCTGTCTCCCCCTCCTCTCATTCTCTCTTTCTCCATATCTCCATTTCTCTGTTACTTACTTCCTTTCTTTTTCTTTTTCTACTTTTTTTCTTTATTTGTCTTTCTCCTTTCTTTCATTCCTTTTCTCCTCTTTCTCACCCTCCATCCCTCACTGTGACTCTCTCTCTCTCTCTCTCTCTCTCTGTCTCTCTCTCTCTCTCTCCCAGAAGAGAACCAGGCCCACTGATGTGGTCTGTGTCTGATGTTTTTGAGGCTAATACTTTCTAATCAGAGTCCATTTGTGTCATGCTAGCATGTGTGGTTGGTTGGACTTCCCGTCCCTCTGCTTTGCCTCATGTTACTTTATGAGGTATGCATGCTTGTGTGTGTGTGTGTGTGTGTGTGTGTGTGTGTGTGTGTGTGTGTGTGTGTGTGTGTGTGTGTGTGTGTGTGTGTGTGTGTGTGTGACTTGCCGTTGCCCTCACTCTCCCCTGCAGGGCCTCAGTCGTTTTCTTCATTTGTTGCAGCTTTCTGGTTTATTTTTCCTCTGCCTCTCCTTTTCTCTCTTTCTGTTCTCTCTCTCTTCTCTTCTCCTCTGCCCCTTCTTTTTTGTTTGGTACCGGGGAACACGATGTCTGGTTTAATATCATTTTCCAATCAGCAAAAGCTGCAGGGCAAGGGCTTTCTCTGCCTGTTCTGTTTGGTTCCAGCTAATTCAGGAGTGGGAGAGAGGAGGAGAGAGAGACAGAGAATTAGAGTGATAGGGAGAGAGAGAGAGGGAAAAAAAGGATAACACCCTGTGGACGATAATAGCTGTAGTGATCATTCTGCAGTCATTTGGCCCTACTGTCTCTCACTCTCCATCTCTCTCTCTCTCTCCCTCTATTTATCTCTCTTTCTCCATCACTCTAACTCTCTCTGCTCTTACTCTCTCCCTCCCTGTTTCTATATCACTCTCCTCTTTCCCCCCCCTCCTGCTTTCTGTCTCCCTCCTTCTCTATCTCCCTCCCTCCCTCTCTCTCAACCCACCTCTCTCTCCCTCTCTTTCGCCTCCATAGCTGCAGCTGACACCCTGACTTTTCTATTTTTTCTCATAGTTTTTTTACTCTCTTTACTTTTGCTTCAAGCTGTCCAAGCCCCCCCTCTGCCAGTACCATCTGGATGTTTTTACACAAAAAGAGAGTGAGAGTCAGAGAGAGAGGGGGAGAGAGAGAGAGATGCTAAATTTGATAGCAGGGCATACATTCACATGGAATAAATCTGGAGCAACCTGTTGCTGTGCGTGGCCATTTGACGATCTGCCTTCTCGTACAAGAAGGAAGACTATTCTCAAAGGGACTTATGTTCGAACATCTTGTTACCACCCCTCACCTTCGTTTTCCTCACCTTCTCCTCGTTCTCTCTCTCTTGTTCAGGAGAAGCAAGAGAGTGGTAGAATAGTTGGGGCCAGAGAAGAGAGAGAGAGAAAAAAACAGGGGGAGGGAAAAAAAAATCCTTATTAACTTATAAGCTAGTTAATGCTGCGGTACTCTCAACCTTCAGCTCAAATTAGAATTTCCGTCATTTACATATCAATTTAATTTCCTGCCCATCCCCTCTGTCTACCCCCTTCATATAAGCATTTTCTGGCCTCCACAATCAACCGGTAGAGCACATTTTCTCTAGGCTATGGGCACTGATATGCAGACAGACACACACACACACACACACACACACACACACACACACACACACACACACACACACACACACACACACACACACACACAGACATGCATACATACCACATACAGCTGAATAAAGACACACACGCTCACATACACACACATACTCGGAAACACAGGCAGATAGATATACCAGACATACATGCCAAACCCATGGATGTCATCGGCCCAACTACACACACACACACACACACACACACACACACACATACAGCCACACACACACACACACACACACTCTCAGTAGTGAGGTGCGTTATGGGCAGGGAGCAGTTTCCTGTGCTGTGCCGGGTCCCTGTTGTAGCTGTGTCAGGATTAAACCAGTGATCAGAGCAATGAAGGATAGGCTGTCGCTCCACACAGGCCTCCATACACAGCCTCCCCCATAATTACACCCTCTCCTTTGCCTCCGCTTCCTCCTGCTCCTCCTGCTCCTGCTGAAGGAAAAAACCCACCTGTGAACCCCGCTGTGTGTTTGTGTTAATGTGGGTGCGTGCGTGTGTGTGTGTGCGTGTGTGTGCGAGTGTGTGTGCGTGCGTGTGTGTGTGTCATATGCAGAAGGCACGATTGACTGACACCAAACACATCACAAAGAGGCTTTTTATGAAATGTGAGCCGGAGTGCCTGGAATTACACTCCCTCTAAGCCCCCCCCCCGCCATTTTCTATATTCCTACCCAGCAGAAGAAAGCCACACCTGTTTGTGTGTACGTATGCATAGGAAAGGGAAGGGGTGGGGGCACCAGAGACTGTGAGCATAATTTTTCATTCATGTCTGCGTGCGTGTGTGTATGTATGTATGACCGTGCGCGTGTCCTATCCTCTCCAATCAATACATCTGTGTGTGGAGCGCACCACACTGGGGGTCCAACATCTGGCTGCTTCGATGCGTACCTGTAGGGGATCTCGTTAACTCTCTCTTTGGACCCTTAACCGTTTCAATATGGACGTGCCCTGGACCCCTTTGAATATGATGAAATATTCAGTCCGGGCTAAAATGTGTGCCAGAGTGAGTGAGAGAGAGAGAGAGAAACAGAGAGAGTGAGGCAGGCCTCTGCTGAGAAAATGAGGTTTAAGGCCCCGTCGATTTAAGTCAATTCCATGTGTGACCTTGAGTGTGAGGAAGTCAAGAGGTACCAGACTCTGGGCCGTTGAGACGCTTTTTCATTCATGCTGTTTTCATGCTGTTTCAAATATACAGTAAGAGAGAAAGGGGCAGAGGGAGCGGGAGACGGAGAGTAAGAGAGGGAGAGGGTGAGGAGATCTAGGCCTTGTGGTAATGGAAGGAGTGTGACTTGAGTTCTGACCCGTGGCGCGTCAAGCGTGGGGGAATGTTCTTTATCCTTGTGAATATCTGCCAACCAGTTTCATGTTCACATTCCCAGATTGTATCAGCTTTTCTTTTTTCGTTTCACATTCCTAGTTTGAGTGGATATCTTATCGGATATATTTCGAGAGAATCTAATCATAGTCGGTGTAAGCGTTTGTGAAATCCCTTTTAAGCATTGATATGGGTAAAAATGGATTCTAGTAAATATGAAATGGCTAAGTCAAAAGTAAATCTGTGATTCAATAGTGAGTTCTCAACCCTTTTATTCACGAGAGAAACTGTCAAGAGCAATTCTGCCACTTTGAGTTCAGGCTTCAGACGACCTTGTGCCAGTTAAGTGTCTGACGTAAGGTAAATGAAGTGTTTCAGTTCAGTTTGTTCAAATACTTTTCATACCAAGAAGTATGAAATAATTATTGCTCATATTTATGATCATTAATGTGTATAATGTGGTATACATTTTTTTCTCGTATGATTATACCGTTTTTTTTATATTTCACCAATACACATTGTTATGAGCTAGTGCAATTAACATTAAATTACAACTATCACCTCACTTTCATTTTCTGACTTATTACAAGGCCTTAATTGGATCATGCTGGCTGCTGACCCAGAATATACAATCGGGCCGAGACATTGGAGCCAGAGAAATGCCATTTTTATGTGCTGTCTCATTAATTGACCATTATAAGGCCCAGCCCAATGGGTGCTTTGAAGTGTGTAATAAGTAGATTAATACCTTGGTTCTGTCTTGCGACCGCTGCTGGGCTGCTGATGTGTCTTAACACCACACCGCCATACTGTACTGCCATCCACTCCTTGGCTATACACTGCTTCATCACAGACCAGTTGAGCGTGTAAGAAATGTAAATCTCCGGGCCTGCGACTCGCTCCCCCAGAAGCTCATTATTTGTCACAAGCATGTGTTGTTGTTGTTGCAGATGAGCAACGAGATGATCCGCCTGTGCTGCCGGAGCCTCTCTCTGGACCGGATGTTCCAGGGCCACGTGGCCTCCAGCAAGCAGAGCCTACAGGACTGCATCGAGTGCTGTGTGGCCTGGAAGGACATATACCTGCAGGCCGCACGGATACACCACAGGTAGGGCCGCGCTCGCTTACGTAGCTTACATTTACATTTACGTTGAGGGACGCTTTTATCCAAAGCAACTGACAATAAGTACATTTGTCAGAAGAAGGTAAAACAATATAACGCTGTCGGCACAGTGAGGATCTTCATAGAACCAAGTGCAAAGCTCGAACAAGCACTAGGTTAACCCATTCCCCGTACACAACAAAGATAGCTAGGATAAGATGCTACACAACTAAGTACTTTAACTAAGAACGACACACAATGAGTGCGCACAAAAGAGTGCCAGGGTGTACAACGTACAATCAGTGCTTAGGAGCGGTGGGAGGGGGTGGTTGTGCAGAGTCTAGGTAAACTCTGAACAAGTGAGTCACAAACACAATAGGGACATTCAGAGTGCTTAACATGGGCTGGAATCACGTCTTAAAGACAAGTGGGAGAATGCAAACGCTCCCCCATCTTCCATGGGAACCATACGCCATCATTTCAAACTACAGTTGGTGATCTGGTTTAGATATCTGTTGTGCTCAAGAAGGGGATTACTTTGCCAGAATAGTATACATGCACTCACACACACACAGACTCCTCCTCCTCATCATAACCATGTACATGCACATCGACACTCATCCGCACCAAGTACACCCTCACTTCTACTATCCTATCCAAACTGTCCCTTTTGTCCTTCATGGGGCATCAACAGTTACACACAGGGGCAAAACTTCCATCGATTTGTACAGGCACACATCCGTCCTGCTCCTCCGCACCAAGTAAACACTGGCACTGACTATCGTGTCTTAACCACTGACTCTTTTGAAACCGATCTGACGGCTGACTTCCCTTCTAAACGCCGGCACGGCGTAGCGGGTGGAGGGTAGTGACAGCAGAGGTTAGGCGCGCCTCAGGTCTTCAAAGCGGTAGTGAATGAGTGACATGGTGAACAGGGAGCCACCACACCGCCACCACCGCCGCCACCACCGCCACCACCGACAGCACCAGCGCCACCGCGTCTTACTAAGATGACGCAGCCCACTGCCTGACATGACATCATCCTCACTGCTCTCACTGCCTCAGAAGCGACGTGCCCACGCGTCGCGTGAGTTTCAGTGACATTTCAGCGGCTGACGGGGCGGAGGAGATGCTTAGTAAATTCATGAAAGGCAAGGTTTTGCCAACATCCACATGCAATAGAGAGAGAGAGAGGAGAGAGTGGGCAAGAGAGAGGAAGACAATAAGAAGAGAAGGAGTTCAAACGAGAGTGCGGTGTGAACAATAGAAAGGTGGTGGGAACGAGGTTCCAGGGGCAACAGGGAGAAAGAGGAGCAGGGATAAAAGGAACTTTGTTTATTTCATTCAGGTGTCAGTCAATCTGTTAGTCGGGGCTTTCCTGAACTGATGAGTTTCACTTCATTACCGTGATTGCTCTGAGAGAGACCTGAGAGGCCCCAGTGTTTTCACACACACACACACACACACACACACACACACACACACACACACACACACACACATACATCCAGACACGTACAGACACATAAACGCACAGCCGCACAAGCTTCTGGGCTCTCAGACACTCCTCCAGGCCTTTTGCCGTCTGCACGGGCAATCGACCTCATCCGACCAATTAAAAGGAGCGCTTAGTTCCCGATCAATGGCGTCGGGGTTGGAAGGCAGGGCAGTGTGAGGACGTGGGGGAGGGGGGGTCTTGCACGATATGTTCTTTGGCATTTTTTTCCAGACTCCCTCAGTCTGACCCTCCACACCCACCAGCAGTGGAAACGCTGAATGCCGAAAAAAGTGTTAATCTTTTAAGTTATTTTAAGTTCATCCATTTGAAATGACAGAAGCCATTAGGGCAATCTCACTTTCTCTCTGTTTCTCTCTCTCTCTCTCTCTCTCTCTCTCTCTCTCTCTCTCTCATTGTTGTTGGCCTTGCAAATGCATGTGTTTGTCACTGTGTGTTCTGCCCCAGTGTTTGCAGGCACACAGTCTATTGTTGTTGTAACCATGGGCAGATAATGCACTCTTCAGCAGTGTGATGCTTTGGGCTCTCGGTAAAGCTTATCTCTTATGAAACAACGCTGCACCGCTGATGAACACTGCGCTCTGTCATACTGCAATTGGAAAAGCCTCCTGGGATTGTTATGTTAAAATCACATTACGCTATTGATTGGTTTGGTCTGATGAATGTGGCTCTGCGACGTATCCCTTGAACTAAGTGAGTTAGTTTCTACTATTGACAGTCTGAATGTGTGTGTGTGTGTGTGTGTGTGTGTGTGTGTGTGTGTGTGTGTGTGTGTGTGTGTGTGTGTGTGTGTGTGTGTGCGTGAGCGCTCAAGCATGCACACGCGCCTGTGTACGTGTGTGTGTGCGTTGTGTGCCTTGCACTAAACGGCTACCATGGTATAATAGTCCACTGTGGTACTTTGACAGAGAGAGAGAGAGAGAGAGAGAGAGAGAGAGAGAGAGAGAAATAAGAGAAAAAATAAGTGACAGGGACAGGGTTAGAAAGAAGAGACGATTACAGCACAACACATTCAGATCAGGCACGTTCCCGCCTGTGCTTTGAGAATACCGGTAGGTCTCCTGGAGAAAGATAGACACCTCTTAGAGAGAGGAGACATGCATCCACTATCTCCTCGCTTACTTCTCAGGGAGTGAAGGACATGTTGATGTTAGACTTGGCGTGTGTGTGTGTGTGTGTGTGTGTGTGTGTGTGTGTGTGTGTGTGTGTGTGGGTGGGGCTGGGGGTATGTGTGTGGGTGTGTCAGAGGTCAGATGGATATGTAAATGGTTTATGTGTATGTGTGTGTATGGGGGGGTCTGAATGAGTAATTTGGTGTCTGTGTGTCTTGGTTGGTAAATGGAGTGTGTGTATGTGGGGTGTGCATGTGTGTATGGCAATGTTTTAGAATGTGTGTGTGTTTGTGTGTGTGTTTGTGTAAGAGTATCTGTGTGGGTGTGGGTATCAGATTTGCATGGTGTGTGTGTGTGTGTGTGTGTGTGTGTGTGTGTGTTTGTGTAAGAGTATCTGTGTGGGTGTGGGTATCAGATTTGCATGGTGTGTGTGTGTGTGTGTGTGTGTGTGTGTTTGTGGCTGTGCGACGTGCGGGCTGCGGATGGGGAGGGGGGGCGTAAAGGAAAGCGACGTTGATTTGTTTTCTCCACTTCAGATATCACACCACTGAGGTTGTCACCCACACAGCCAATATCTCAGGCTGCCCACAGGCAGGGTTCAGCCACAGGGCAGGGGGAGAGGGGGAGGCAGGGGGGAGAGCAGAGGAGGAGAGGAGTGGTGGCTGGGTTAACCTACTAGTGGGCTCAGGGACGAAAATCTAATATTGGCCCGCATTCATGCCTCAACCCTTTCCTTCAGCCATGTGTCAGTGAGGGGGGGGGCTGCAATAGTGTGTGTGTGTGTGTGTGTGTGTGTGTGTGTGTGTGCATCTGGGTGTGTGTGTGCTAGTGTTTGACCCTTAACCAAAAGGTTGTGGGTTCAATCCCTCTCCTCTTCTCCCTGATCACCGTAAGGCACTTTGATGGACATAGTCTCCTCGATGACCCTTATAGCGATGCATATTAATTTGTTTGTGGCAAGTTGATTAAACTCTGCATTTGTGCGAGGAATCTGCCCTGTGTCAACGCGCAACCAGATCTGCATTTATTTATCCATCCACGACTTTATTGACACAAAGAGTCCCAAGGCCATGTGTGAACGTCGCCGTCATTGCAATTCAGCGTTGTGCTTACATTGGTCAATTCGATTCAGACCAAATAGTATTTAATTAAAATGCCACAAAAATACAAACAGTTGCAAAGCATGTGTTTTGTCCAGTGCGGGGTGTAGCATTGCTGATGAGTCAGGGGAACTCAACAATGTAAGTGGCCTTCATTTCGTGTTTACACTTTTTACACTCCCGATGTGATCAACCCAGGAACAAAGCAAATACAAAACAAGTAAGGGGGCGATAGGATGGAGAAATAACAGGATGACAAAAAAAGTTGCTGTACATTCAAGGAACAAATAAATAAAAAGTAAGAAGCGTTTAACTCTCAATCCGAGCCAGAGCCAGAGCCTCTCTAAAAGAGGTTGTTCCTCATGTAGCGAGTACACCGGGGAAACCAGAGCCCGCCAACACTCGTCACCAGCGCCGATGCTGACGCGCCCTTACTCTGAAAGGGCGGAAGTAGAGAGGGGGGAGGGGGGCTAGGTGCCATGAGACGAGATGTCAGCCGTAACACTGCTGACTGCTTGGAAATCCATTTATCAGAAGTCCCAAGGATTTCACAATCTCATGAAGCCCCCCGCCCCCCCACTCCCCCTCTGTCCATGCGCTCACTTTTTCTCGTTCTCTTGACTTTGCCGTGTTGGGTATCAACCAGGGGATTTTGGGCTTCTCTGTGGCTAATGGAATGAGCTAGAGTATAAAAGACACAAATGGAAAAAGCCGGCTAGTAAAAGTGACGTTTGCAGCACCGTGGGAGTCGCACCGCAGCAAAAACTCTGGCGTTTTCACGGCATAACTCACACAGCATTTTAAGGTTATTTCACCGTTCCTCCATTCAGCTGTGTTGAATTATATTGGTGCCCATGGTATATTTTAAACGGTTGTTTCAGTTGTAGATGACGTAGCACACTGCATTAGCGAAAGTTGTCTGCTCCAATATGTCAATGAGTGATGTCTTTGTGTGTGTGTGTGTGTGTGTGTGTGTGTGTGTCTGACAGTGTTCTCTAGTACAGGTTTTTCCCAGAAGGTTGACATTGAGATTAAAATAGCTTCTGCTTTTCAACCAAACGCCTCATCCGACTCCATCATTAAGCTGTACATATAGTTTCTCACTCTCTCCCTTGTACTTGGCCGTGTCTGTCCTTATGTCTCTCTCTCACCTCTTCCTGACCCGGCTCCCGTGTCTTTCTCCTCCTCCTCTCTCGCAGTCCATTCCCTCTTGTTTGCCCTTGTTCTGATCGTCTCTCTCGATAATCCGCCAAATAATACAATGTGCAAAACAGACCGGGCCAGCGAGGTACATATAGACATACTCTCCACGGATCGATCAAGGTGAAAACGTCACTGAATGATCCCCATGAATCACAGAGAAAAGAGGGAGAGAGCTCGCCTGGCCTCCATCTACACCTTAATGGTTAGAAACTCGATGTCAGTGTGTGTGTGTGCATGTGTGTATGTGTGTATGTCTATCCGAATTTAAGTGTGTGTGTGCTAGTGAGTGTGTGATTGTGTGTGTGAAATGGGTTCACAACACCAAATTGAATATTAAATGCAGATTGTTTCTGGTCGACAGTATGGTTACATGCGTGTGTGTGTGGTTTGTTGTGTGTGTGTCCATAGATGCTCATCTTTAGGTCAGGGCGAGCGAATGATACCGTTATCCATCTTGGGGAATAAACATGTTGCGTAACCGCGGCTCAGTGACACATGATGAATGTGTCTTACTAGCAGCCTCTTCTATTCGCTCTTGTCCTCCTTTTCTCTCTCCTTTTGTTCTCTCTTGTCTTTCATCTCCATCGCTTGCCTCTCATTTTCAGCCTTTTTTTTTGCCCCTCTTTTGCAGGCAAATCCTTTTTTTCTTCAAGAGCGCTTTCATCCTCTGATTTGCTCATTCCCTCATTTACACGCGTGGGCACACATACAACAGGGTGACCCAGGGAGAGAGTGAGATGTATAGAGAGAGGGGTACAGTGATGTATAGAGAGATGGGGATAGCAAGGGAGTGAGAGATGTATAGAGAAAGGGAGAGAGATGGGGAGAGAGGGAGGGGGGCGAGAGGGAAAGAAATGTCTAGGGAGATAGAGAGATGTATAGAGAGGGAGAGAGATGAAGAGAGAGAGAGAGAGAGACAGACAGAGAGGGAGAGAGATGAAGAGAGAGAGAGAGACAGACAGACAGAGAGAGAGAGAAGGACAGAGAGACAGAGAGAGAGATGTATCTAGAGGGACAGAGATGAGGAGAGCAAGTGAGGGAGAGAGCTTGTATCTCAGCCTTTATTTAATCATTGGCCATATCACAGGGGGGATATTTTCCCAGACAAAGCCAGAGTAGGCGGTAAGCCAGTGGGGGGGGGCAGGGAGGCATGGGATAGGAGGATGGGCGGGGGGGGGGGGGGGGGGCGGGGGGGGGATTGGGGGTACAAATCAAGACATCTTCCTCTCCGTCATCGCTCCGGAAAGCCGAGGCGTCGGGCCCCCTTCTGACTGAGATGAATGAATTTAATATATCTTCCCCCTCTGAAGCCCAGATGACCCCCCCCGATACGCTGCTCTGTCTCCACACCGCCGCGAGGCCCCTCTCCCTCTCTCTCTCTGTCTCCCTCTCTCTTCCTCTCTCTCTCTGTCTCTCTTCCTCTCTCTCTCTCTCTCTCTCTTCCTCTCCTTCTCTCTCTCTCTCTCTCTCTCTCTGTCTCCCTCTCTCTCTCTCTTCCTCTCTCTCTCTCTCTCTCTTCTCTTTATTCCTCACCCTGTGAGGTTGACTGAGGCAGGGCCACGGAGGGATGGATGGCCGCCAGCGACTCATTTGTTTGGTGGCCGCCGCTCATATCTCTGGCTCTCGCCGTATAGAAAGCGTCCTGGCACTTTGGTGGTCCCCGCGATACTAGTCCCTTTTATTGGCAGTTTGAGTCTTTTTTTTGTTCTCTGGAAGTTTGTTTGTGCGGCTGTATTCGTTTGGTCACGGCGAGAGACGGATGGCTGGGTCCTATGGCTGGGTGGCACGGAGTCAATTTTAAGAGCCTAAGAGGAGTCATTCTGCTCTGAAGGCGACACAACGACAATGTGTGTATTGACGACATTGTGGGTATGGAGCTCTATACCCACAATTGATCCGTGCAGTGACACACTTCATTATGCAACAATGCTAATCTCACTGTGTGTGTGTGTGTGTGTGTGTGTATGTGTGTGTGTGTGTGTGAATGTGCGTGTGCTTGAGTTTTTTCCCTGAGGAAGGCCTGGACACAATATAATTTTTTTTATAATGTTATAAACAATCTGAAGCGATTCTGTTTCTGATTGTGAAACGATGTGTGTACGCAATCAGGGCTGTGAGCTAATTTTATTAGGTGGCTGCACTGGTGCTAACAAGCTACAGATTCCAGTAGAGCGAATACAAATTGGAAATCACTAGGCACTAAGTACCACTTGTGTTTAACGGTGGACCGTAAAATACAATTTGAAAAATAAACCGTTGCCACTCCTTATTGTTTGGCCTTGAAAGTTTAGATGAGGATATCCAATTAATAATACTACTAATACAACTTATAATAACAATGATTATAATGAAATTAACAACAATAAATAACAAAAACGGGACAGAAAAAAGACTACCAAAATATAATTTGACACAAGGGAGAAACACAAAGCAACAATAGACAAATGGAGTATCTAGGTGCATGTCAGGTTACAATATATAAATTTCATGTTTATGTTTAACTTAATAATACATGATTATTGTGTAATTATTTTATTTAATTCCTTTAAAAATATGTAGACGCATAAAGCATTTGGACTCTTTAATCTGACTTAACAATTGCATGCGTGTGAGGGAGTTACTGCTGTCCCACAAGGTCTCTATCCAGTTTGATTGCATTTTATTAAGGCTATGTTTAGGGCAGGGTCATTCGTAATCCTATTGTGTAGAAATATAACCAAACAATGGCTGCTGCTGCCCTCCTCTCGTGGTCTGGGCAGGTATACACCGCTAGACACACAGGACTCATTCCCACAATCTGGTCTTTAGTTCACCGCATCACATCACTAATTCAGAGCGTGAATATCGGTTGAAGTGAGAGTAAAATCTGAACGCAGATCCGGCTACAGCTTTTGCATTCAAGTGTCAAGTGTGGACGTCAGACCTGTGTTCCTATCGGGTGCATCCGATCACAAATGTCATTGTGGGAAACATTGTTGAAACAACAAGGAGTTGAGAGATGCTGTGGCAACAAATGATTGTTGAAAAGTACCTTTTCAGTTCTGTCTTAGGTCTGAATGGGTGAGTATTGTAGTTTCCATGCAAGCTGTTCACAGTAGTGTTCTGTTAACGTGATCACCAGGAAATGTAGTCTAAAATACTTTTCCCATGAAGCATTGCTCCAATAAGGGGTGGGTAAACCTCATGGACATGGGTAGTAATGCTTTTTTCTCTGAATATTTAACAATTATTCGCCGAAGGCGAAGTGAATGGTGGAGAACAGCTATTCCACACGTGTATGCTACACGTGAACGCTCCAAAAATAAACAAGATTACACCTTTGCCGGGATTCATTTGTTTTTATTTGCGGTTTATTTATTTTTATTACTTGCAAAGCGGGACATTTTGCGATGAAAACAATATCCCGAGTTTGAGATCTCTATTGCTCAATATCCCGAGATAGCGAACCAATCAAATCGCTCCATCTTAGGAGGTTCACGTGTAGCATATACTAAAGAGATATATCATACATACGATAGCAGCGCATTCCTATCGCACACAAGCTCTCTGCATACGTGACATACAGGTGAGGTCCAACAGTATGTCCTCAGATGAACACCCCCCTCCTCCCACCTGTATCGGCTCCTCAGCCTCCAGACCAGAGCCCACTAGAGGAAGGCCGAGCGCCAGTGCTCTCCTCTCCACACAGACCCCGCCGTCCCAACGCCACGCTCTTTTAAGCCCGACTTAATTAGCCTCCAAATTGGATGGATTTACGCTTATCCAGACCCCCCAAAATGTCCTTTTATTAGCTGTTCATTCCCCGGAGGTCGGGCGGTGCTGATCCAATTACACTGACTTAGATGGTCTCACGGCTTGCCTCCACTGCCGTGGAGAGTCTAGCATGTATTGGCTGTGAGTTCACACCGCACAGACACCGGGATTAAAACAGAAGGAGAGGGAAGTAGGTGGGGAGGACCTCATGCACAGCAAGAGACACGGCCCTATCGCTACTCTTTTCCGACATTCAAAAGAAACAGGAAAAAAGTACACAGGCGGAAAAGTTTATTTTCAAGTTAAACTGCATTGTCATCGTCCACTGAAGAACACACACACACACACACACACTCACACACACACACACACACACCAGCCCCAGATAGGAGATGTCCTCCTCACGCAGTTTGAATTAAATTGTTTTAATTGCCTTGGATGTCACAATCACAATCCCAGCACATTCTTTGGAAAAACAACTCCATCCGGTCACAGACCGAGTCAGTAATGAGCGGGTAATGACTACGATGTAGAAAGTGGTCATCAGTACTGCTCTGTAGTGGAGCACTAAACCACTGCCCTCCGTGTTTTCACATCCTGAACAGAGACTTACCATTCCTTATTCACAGAGTCATCATTAGGCGGACGCAATTTGTCATTTTCTCTCCCAGACCCCACTCTCAAGCAAGTTAACTATTTTCACTGTCACCGTTTGAATCCTAATCGTCGGGGGAGAGGAGAAATGAATGATTCAAATTTTTTGGGTCTTTTAATAGCTTAATTTCAGAGCAGCGAGAATTCCCAGGATGCAGCGCGAGAACGACTGATTGGTATAGATGGGACGCGTTTAGCGAGAAAAAAAGATCTCAGAGTGTGCAGTGACGCATTGTGGAACACAATCAAAACACATACAATCCCCATGGTTCCTTAGCAAAACTGCGGCTCTAAGCTACACTTGAGTGGGCCTGCCCGTGCTTCTGTGAACACTTGTGAATGAGTGTATGCATGGGGGCGCCACTCTATATATATATATATATATATATGTATATGTATGTATATAGGTGTGTGCAAACGGGTTGAAGCGCGTGTATGCGCACGTGCAAATCCATGTGCGTGTGGCACTAGAGTGTGGTTAATTTCCGCTCGACCGGAGGGAACGGCCACTAAAAGTATCATTGAAGTGATGAATGAGACGCGCTCGGCACCGCCACCGCTGTTTAATCTGAGTCATAGGAGGAACAGAGCCAGCGCCGGTTCAAACCACTTCTCCTCTTTCATCTGCTGAGAGCGAGACATGGGGAGAGCGAGAGACGTGGGGAGAGAGAGAGACGTGGGGAGAGAGAGAGACGTGGGGAGAGCGAGAGAGACGTGGGGAGAGAGAGAGACGTGGGGAGAGAGAGAGAGACGTGGGGAGAGCGAGAGACATGGGGAGAGAGAGAGAGACGTGGGGAGAGAGAGAGACGTGGGGAGAGAGAGAGAGACGTGGAGACACAGAGAGCGAGCGAGAGAGAGAGAGAGAGAGAGTAGGGGGTCACATATGCAACCGTCTAGTGTTTCTGGGTCTTATATTCTGGCACGTCCCCCCCAAGCCCGTAGGCCCTGACGATACTTAACTTTGCATGTCTCCTCTCCAGGGGAGTTATTTGATATGCATTAACACACATGG
Source organism: Micromesistius poutassou (assembly GCF_964030765.1). Taxonomy (NCBI): domain Eukaryota; kingdom Metazoa; phylum Chordata; class Actinopteri; order Gadiformes; family Gadidae; genus Micromesistius; species Micromesistius poutassou. The sequence goes on along the minus strand of NC_140293.1, from coordinate 10,627,336 downwards.
ATGTTTGTGTGTGGGAGTGTTTAGTATAGATTGTCCTGTCCATACTGACAAACGTTAAATGTAATGTAATGTTAGTATTCCTGTATATCCTACCCTTTGGGAAATAATTGTTCTGAATCTGAATATTTACATAGTAAATATGTGCAATGGGATGGATGCTGCAACCATAGATTTAGATTTATTTTTTGTTATATTTAGTGTCAGATTCTAGTTCTTTTTTAGTAAGTAGCCGTGTTATAAGCTGTATAACGTACAGCCAGTGCGTCAGGGTCCTACATCACCCTGTCAGGGTTTACAATTAAAGGATAATGACCGGCTTACTGTGTATTATCCCTTACAAATTACTCCCACAATCTGTAATATTTTAATTAGCAGATGATCTGTGGGTGAGTCTGTTTTGTGAGTGGAAATACGTTTTCAGTGACACTCAGGGAAAGCTTCCCACCTTGACGTCGACACTCAACCGCATCCAGATGAGCTGGAGTGATATGATTATTCTATTATGTACGCTCTGTTCCATTACTTCAGAAGAGCGCCACTTAGGGGTAGGCACTGCCTATAAAACCAACTTTATTGACTCTGAGCCACTTTGCATTACGACTACTTACCAACGTATGGCTTTTATGTAGAAATGCATTGTGGGGGGGAGGGCGGGGTGCAACACACTTCTGGACATTTTTTATTGCGTTGTCAGTCGGCAAGGTGACTGCGTCAACGGCAGTTCAAAGTGTGTTTTCCCCCCCGGCTCATCCGTCTCCATGTAATCACGGCAGGCCCGCCCTTACTTTGGTAAGGAGAAACAATATGTAGTAGTCGTAGTAGTTGCTGTAGCACATGTAGGTCATGATCCTATTTGCAATTAGAGCAATGGAGACGGAAACAAACTAAATCCCCCAGGAGCTCTCCCTCAGGAACACGCAGTCCTGTTGTTTTTTTATTGTAGTCGTAGTACTTTTTTTCATCAGTTAAGTACCATCGCTCTTTACTTTTCCAAGGTCACCTCCTCCTTCTCCTGCTCTTTTGCTGTGTCTCCTCCCCTCCCCCCCCCCCCCACCCCTCCCACCCCTTCTTGGCTTCATGTTTCCCGCCTCCAGCACCAAACTCTTAAACGCAGTGGATTGGGGATTACCGTGTTTTTTTTTCCCGACCGGTGGAGACGGGAGTTTGGAGTGTGGAAATGAAACTTGAAAAGCGGTCCGGGCGTCATGTTGCCCCCGAAAACTCAGACGCATGCAATTATGACAATGACAGATCATTCCTACCCCTGATCCCTCCACCTGTGTGGACGGCCGGTATCCTCTGTGGACGCTGTCTGTTTTGATTGTCTGCTTGTAATTCCGGCAGTTCGAGAGGCAAAATGTGTTATGAATTATGATCCAGTCCAAGAAGATTGTTTGAGTTTATTTAGGCGTTGCCCAACCCCATCAGCAAATATTGTTTTCTTTCTTTCTCCTTCTATCAACCTCTCTGTCTGCTTCTCTTATTGTCATGTTCTGGTTTATTATTGGACCGTTTTTTTAGAGATGTCATACCTGGGCGACCACAGGTAGATGTGTCAAAACTCCAGCAATGGTCGATGTGTACTATCTATACTAGTTGAGTCTACTACCTGTGCCCTGGTGCATAAAAGGAGTAGACCCATAATAAGTGAGCGACAACTAAGTCTGTGCCACAATTAATCAGTGAAAAAGTTCTATAATGGTGGTAAAACCGTCTCTCTCGCTCATCAATCCTGTCTCTCTCTCCCCCTCGCTCGTCTTCTTTTGTGTCTCCCTCAGGTACTCCTCCAGCGGCTGGGTCCTGGACCAGACCAGCATCTTCTCTCTCAGTGACGCCTTCGTTCAGCGGTGCAAAGACCTCATTGAAGTAAATTTGACACACATGCACGCGCACGCACACACACACGCACGCACACACGCACGCACGCACGCATGCACTCATGCACGCACACACACGCATGCACGCACGCACAAACACACACACACACACACACTGGGGAACCTTGTGCGCTGATAAAACATGTGTCTGCCTTTTTTATCTAATGGCTTTTATTTGTGAAAAACGACCACAGTTAAAGTATTGCTAATTGCATTTCACAGTATGAGACCCTCTGTCACCCACATATATGCACACACACACATGCGTGTGCACACGTGCACACACACAGGCACACGTACACAACCGCACACACATGCACACACACAGGCACACATACACACGCCCATGCACACATGCACTCACACAGGCACACATACACACGCCCATGCACACATGCACACACACAGGCACACATACACACACCCGCACACGTGCACACACACAGGCACACATACACACACCCGCACACGTGCACACACACAGGCACACATGCACACACCCACACACGTGCACACACACAGGCACACAGGCACACATACACAACCGCGCACGCATGCACACACACAGGCACACATACACACGCCCATGCACACATGCACACACACAGGCACACATACACACACCCATGCACACATGCACACACACAGGCACACATACACACACCCATGCACACATGCACACACACAGACGTGCTCCTACACGCTCAACACGGGGGACCTGGTGTCCTGCTAAAATACGGCTCTGCTTTTTATCAACGTAATGGCTCCCCTTCATGTTTTATTCTCTGTGAAATACTACCAGTATTAACTAATAGTATTTCACAGTGTTACTACGCCCTTGTATGCGTCCACACCTTAGCTATTCCACGCACATCACCTCTCCCTCGTCCCCTTCTGTTGGAAAGAGCTCTCCTTTAGTTCATTTAGTTTATCCCTCTTCTCCCACTACTCCGATAAGTGATGGGAGCCTAAAGGGTGGTCTGTTTCCTGTTTCCTGTCTTTCCCGCCACTCACTCACAAGGTCAACTTTGACCCTGTCCAGAACAGGGTGACTTTAGGTGCACGACTTAATTGTTATAAAGACCTTTGGCGTAGCGCCTCCTAAGCAAACATATGCACATAGTGGCTGAACCAAGAGCTCCAGCCTTATACACAAGAATTACTGCAGGAAAGCCATGCGGGAAACAGTGGAAAGAAATGGTCAGCAACACTGCTTATGCTCACACTGTTTATTTGGCACAAATAAACAGTGTGAAATGAACACAAATCATCAATGAAAAACACATGGCGGAATGCACGCGGCGGCACTATTTTTGAAATAGCAAACCATGGAACTAGATTTAACAAACATTATTTTTTATTTATTTATTTTCAATCATCTATAAAAAAAAATGACATTATTTGAAATGTGTCTCTTTCATGAATGAAGTATGTGCCACATAAGTTATCCTGGTGGACCACAGGTGGTGTGTGTAACACAGGTTGAAAAGTAATGTTGTAGAGCATGGGTCTCCGTACGGATGAGCGAACATCTCATCAACAGGAGGATTCAGGGGCAGAGTGCGCAAAATAAACACAAACAAAACAGAGAACCACCGATTTCTTCATCACAAAATGGCAATGGCTGTTGATTTTTTTTATTTTGCCGTTCTTCATTCTCCTTCCTCTTCCTCTTTTTAATTAAACATGGCGTCATCTTCATGGCGTCTTTCAGACACGCCGAGGACTGTGACCTTTATCATGTTTGAGCCTAACCTTTTCTCAGCCAGCCCTCCTCCTCCTCCTGCTCCTCCTCCTCCTCCTTCTCCTCCTCCTCCTTCCTCGCCTCCTCTACCTCCTCCAAATCTTATCTTCGTCATTTCAATTACTCATAGATGCTGTACCTCTTATATCCCCTTAATACCCATTGCTCTCTGTCTGTCTGTCTGTCTGTCTGTCTGTCTGTCTCTGTCTCTGTATCTCTCTCTCTGAATCTCTCTCTGTCTCTGACTCTCTCTGTCTCTCTCTCTGTCTCTCTCTGTCTCTGTCTCTCTCTGTTTTTGTCTCTCTCTGTCTTTGTCTCTGAATCTCTCTCTCTGTATCTCTGTGTCTCTGTCTCTGTATCTCTCTCTCTGTCTCTCTCTGTCTCTCTCTCTTTCTGTCTCTGTCTCTGTCTCTGTCTCTGTATCTCTCTCTGTCTCTGTCTCTCTGTCCCTCTCTATCTGTCTGTCTCTCTCTGTCTCTGTCTCTGTCTCTGTATCTCTCTCTGTCTCTGTCTCTCTGTCCCTCTCTATCTGTCTGTCTCTCTCTGTCTCTGTCTCTGTCTCTGTATCTCTCTCTGTCTCTGTCTCTCTGTCCCTCTCTATCTGTCTGTCTCTCTCTCCATCACCAGGTACCCTCCCCTCGCCTGTTCCTCCATGTACTCCTTTAGATTCCTCCATTTGATAAATCCACTGGACGTGACCTTGAATACATTAGTATTTCTAAAACCCCCAGCGCACTGCAGTTTATTCTCCCCACCTTATCTGATGTGCTTTCTATACTCTTCCTGCTGGCCATACCACGTTCTGTCCTCCCTCCATCCTTCCCTGTCTTTAACATACTCGCTCTCTCTCTCTGTCCACATCATCTATCCATCAGTCTGTTTCCTCCCATTGTTTGATTATCCCTGCCCTGGTCGCAACCTATACACGAATTACGGCTATTCTATATATGATTGATTCATCATTATTATTCATAATTAATTTTTTCGTCCGTTGGTGATTTTCTCCCCCCTCTTTCTACACTACAACTCCGATCTCTCTCTCTCTCTCTCTCTCTCTCTCTCTCTCTCTCTCTCTCTCTCTCTCTCTCTCTCTCTCTCTCTCTCTCTCTCTCTCTCTGTCTCTCTCCCTCAGGTGTGTGACTGCCAGCAGCAGTTTGCTCGGTTTGAGGAGGGCCGGCAGGTGGCGCCGCCGTGCTTCGCCGAGCCCCACGGGGCCGCCACGACCCGTGGCCTGCTGGAGATCGAGAGCATCTTCCTGCGCAGCCTGCAGGCCCTCGCCGCCATGGGCGACAGCGTCCTGGACGTGTGGAAGAACTCTGGATGGCACGACCACTACAACAGGTATGTAACCGGGGCATCACGGCCAAACGTTCCAGGGATGATCGCTGTGTGGTTTTCTGTGTGTGTGTGTGTGTGTTTATGTGTGTGTGTGTGTGTGTTTATGTGTGTGTGTGTGTGTGTGTGTGTGTGTGTGTGTGTGTGGTCAGTTCAAGTGAAGGTCCATGAGTAATGGTTTAAGTTTGTTGCGATGTCCAGCCTCTACAACAGTCAGACCCATTGAACAAAACATCTTTAAAGCATCTCAGGACACATGTATTTGTATTGCCCGAAGAGCTCACGGGTCACAGTTAAAGTCTCCAAGTGCTCCACAGGCCCCTAACCCTAGAGCCTAAGGGCAAGCTCAAAGTCCATAAAACCGAGAGGGAGCAAACCTTGAGAAGAAACTCAGGAATGAAGGTTGTCAATCACATTCTCTTGTCGCTTGTCTTGACGTCATTTTAAGCGTTCCAAAGATCTCCAGTAGGAAATTAAACATAATGTTATTAATAGTGATGGAGGGACATACATCTAACCCCTGCTGTCTAATGGACCAATCGTCCTGTAAGCCTTCCTCTGTGCTGAGCGCAACTACACTCACACACACACAAACACACACGCACACACACACTAACAATAACTCTGTTTTCTTGCCTCCATGTGTCTGAGTCTAAGCTTTGTAGAAATCAGAGTCTCGCAGTGAACCGATGTTTGTAGATTATAGTCTTTGATATTGCAGCAGTTTGTTTCAGAGGAAACAGAGCTCTGGCCTCAGTGAATTATTTTTCCGTTGTTCTTCTCCAAACCACCTGTTTTCATAACTTTAACTTTCTTGCTGCAATGGAGAGAGAGAGGGAGGGAGAGAGGGGGAGAGAGAGAGAGGGGGAGAGAGAGAGAGAGAGGGGGAGAGGGAGGAGGCAGGGGGAAGAGACAGAAACAGAGACAGATGGGACTTTGACAGGATAGGGTATTTTTGCAGAGACAATAATATTGAACAGCACTGGAAAAATATCTTCTCAGAGCCCAGTTTTATCTTCCCACAGTTTCTGTATGGTAGAAATTGCTGAAATATTTCCACCACCACTAAAAAAAAAAAGTTTCATATAGCAATGTAAAGTAATTACTACCAGTACCACCGAATCTTTTTTTATTTTCTGATTAATTTTTCTGTCCGCACGCTAGTCCATCCATTCATCCATCCATCTACCTAACCATCCATCCATCCATCCACCAACCCATCCATCCATCTACCCATCCATCCATCTACCTAACCATTCATCCATCCATCTACCTAACCATCCATCCATCCATCTACCCATCCATCTACCCATTCATCCATCTACCTAACCATTCATCCATCCATCCATCCATCTACTCATCCATCCATCTACCTAACCATTCATCCATCCATTCACCAACCCATCCATCCACCTAACCATTCATCCATCCATCTACCCATCCTTTCATCTACTTGTCCGTCCACCAGCCATCCACCTGTCCGTTGTTCTCCCATACTGTCCGTCCCCCTGTCCCTCCTCCCGCCCATCTTTACATCCACATTCCTGGGTGTTAAAGGGATAGTTCAGGATTTTGGACATCGGGTCTCATTTCCAAGTGAGCCAGTGTGTTATTTATCATTGGAGACCTTTTTCAACACTTTTCATTCAGTCCTTCTAGTTGCAGAAATCGCTGGTGCTAGGCTA
>NC_140293.1:10598195-10615695 GCF_964030765.1 Micromesistius poutassou | reverse complement strand
ACACATGAGCAAGATGTTCCGTGTCATCGCCGTGGCAGAAGCCTTCCATGCACCGTGGGCCCCCCTTTGTTCTCCTTCTCCTTCCTTCATCAGTTCATCACTCTGTCCTCATGTGTCACTCTGTCTAGTCCCTCCTAGTTTTTATTGAGTTCCCCTCTTTTATGTCTCCTCCCCCCCCCATCAATCATACCCATATCTGTTCATCAGCTCACATGGCCATGTTGGGGCTCCCGTCTCACATGTTTCCGTGCACCTCATCTGTCCATTTCACCCGACCACCTCAAACAAACCTTTCAACAAACCATTGCATCTATTTTTGTCACCTCGCCTGTTGATCTCAGCCCACTCTCAGTCCATCACCTGATCACGCACTACACCTGTCCATCTCTCCTGTTTTTCTCTGAACTCATATGTCCGTCCCGCTCACCTGTCCTCCCCCTGGCATCGCAGGCCATCAAGCACACCTTGGACAGGATGACCGTGAAGCTGTACGACCTGATCAACAGGGAGCTCCAACTGGTCAGAAACAACCTGAGCAAGAAGACCTGCCAGGTGGCGAGACACGTCCCCCAGAAGGCCGGCCAAGCCCACTGGGCGCACTGCCTCCGCCGCCGCATCCAGAGCACCATGGAGGTGAGCCGGCGCACGGGTGTGAAGGGAGCCCGGGACAGGGTCGGATATGGAGCCGGAGCGGACTGACAAACGTGGCCAGTACCTCTCAGCGGGCCGTTGACCAGAGTGGGCCATGGGAGGGTTTCAGTAGCTGCAGTCAGAGCCATCGCTGGAATTAGATTATATTTTATGGGTTTTTCATTCCAAACTAGTAACAGCAAAGCAGATTTATTGTTATTTTTTGGAGCATCTGCTAAAGGTTGCAGGGCTAGAATGAGAACCGTTTTTATCTCAGGAACCCACCGTTTAAAATAAAATCAAGACTGTAACGAATCAACAAGGAGGACATGCACCTCAATCCAAACTTCCAACCCCTCAGCAACCCCTTCTGAAAAACACGACAGGGGATAAGACACACTTTGTTTCCCTATTTTTCTTGTTCTCATACTCGCACGCACGGGCGCACACACAGACACACACACACACACACACACACACACACACGCAGAAAACAATGTGAGCTCAGGTGGTTGCATGCTCCACCGGCAGAGCCGAATAAAAAACGACAAACAGAGTGGAGAGGTACACTCACACACACATAGAGAGAGAGGCCACAGACAGACGGACCGACAGACAGGCAGCACAACCCTCAGGAACATGAACTCTCAGCTGCAAAGCGGTATACCAGAGCCGCCCTGATTAGATACAGGAAGTGGGGGGTAGAGAAATCTAAACAGAGAGGAGCACCATGTGATGTGGTTCAGAGCCCCACTAGCAGTACACACTGGAATGCTCGCGGTCTACAGTGGACCAAGGGGTTGTCTGAGGGACAGGCTGGGCTCTCTCGCTCTCTCTTTTGCTCTTTCTCTCTCGCTCTCTCTCTGTGTGCCTGTGTCGCTCGGTCTTTGTGGTCAAAGGTATGCTCGAGTTGGACAAGGCTTCGGACAGTGATGAACTGTTTGGATGTCCCTGACAGTCCAGCCCAGCTCACCCTCACCCTCCTCCCACCCCGATGTGACCCTCACACACCAGATACAAAAGACACACACTTACGTAACTACACACACATGCACACACATGCACACACACACACACACACACACACACACACACACACACACACACACACACACACACATGTAACATACACAAAACAGACACACAGTCTCACGTAGCGAACACAATGCAGACACGTGACAAACACAACACAGACGCACACACATATTCTTAACAAACAACAGACACACACCCCCTCCAGCAGAGTGCTGTTGGTGTGGCTGAGGTCCAACAATGGCCTTGGTGGCTAGGTCACTATTAAACACAGCTGCTGCTGCTAGCTGCCTAGGCCATTCTAACACACACACACACACACACACACACTAACAAACACTTACATGCGCACACACATGCACACACACACACACACACCCACACACGCTAACAAACACTTACATGCACACACCCACACACACATACATACCCACACACACACACACACACACACACACAAACACACACACACACACACACACACACACACACACAGTAACACACGCTAACATGCCCTCACACGAACACTAGCACACAGTTACACATGCTAACACACACACACACACACACACACACACACATGCACACAGACATACACATACACTAACACAAGCTTGCACACACAGACACACGCATACTTGCATATACACACACACATGCCAACACGCACACATGCATACACAAACAGATTCAGATACACACACTTCCACATAAACACACACACACACACACACACACACACACACATACCACACACATACACAATCAAAGTTACATACAAACACACAGACATTCAGATTCAACCTCACACACACCCACACTCACGGGCACATAGATACACACACAAACGTGGGGACAAACACGCATCAACTCACACACAAGCAGGGAAAAGCAGAGGGCTCACTCCCTGTCTAACATTATTATCTCCATCCGGATACACAAAGAACTAAATTGCACACAGCGGGGGGGGGGGGGGGGGGGGGGCTCTAATTGTACACAGATATGATGGTGCTGCCCTCCATTTTGTTCCCATTCCGCCCTTGAATAAGGGATTAGCCTTGTGCAGTGATAAACAGACTCTAGTGGGAGCCCGATACAAAAGTACACATATACTGTATGTATATACACATACACCACCGTGCTGTCCTTTCTCGCCCCGCGTCAGCGATCGTGCGTCGATTAAGAACATAAACAGTCCACCGCCCAGAAACATAAAAATAAAGGTTTTGGTATTGAATAGGGTCAGCGGTAGGGCGCTCTCTCCCTCTGCGTGTCCATTTGTGAGCTGAGTGTTTTTAGATGGCATTGTGGAAAGTGTTGTTTGTGATCCGAAAAGAGCCACAGAGACATACTGTTTTTCTCTGGAACAAAGCAGCCAGAGCTGTGAGCCATCCCCCCCCCCCCCCCCCCCCAACGGTCGTTGTGTCCTTAAGTGTTTACGGTCTATTGTGGTCTCACTAGTAGTGGCTGGATGACGTGGTATCATTTCACCGACACCTCTCTGCATGGCTTCATAATGATGAGCAGCAAAGAGCTAAATACATTTATATTAGAAAAGATAATATCGACCAACGTACTGTCATTCAACATAATTATAAAATGCAGATGATGCGATGCCGATAAAATAAGCATTTATTAAATGATTCTGCTTAGTTAATTAATTCTGTAATTAATGGTGTAATAATGATGATAAGCAATAAGGAACACAATGCAAAAATATTGGAGTTATCGCACTATTTGCTAATGAGGTGATGGGAAAATGTCGAAATGAGGAAGGATTTGTTGAAATCTCTGATATTTCAATCCATCACATAGACATAACTTAGATAGAAGACTCTTCTTATGTCTAGTTGTGGACGTTTGAAGCACACATTACTCGCAGTGAATGTAGACAGCGCATTAAATAAATATTTCTGTATGTTTTTTACAATATTTCTATATTTTCAATCTCTATCAGATTTATATTTGCTAACCCTTACTACACTATGTTTGTTGTGTTATATAGTACACACACAAAAAAAAATCATAAAACTGAAAAAATGCCAATGAATGTAACAATACATAAAGATTACTGTATATTAAAATGATATTGCTTCAAAGCCCTACACCTATTCCCATCCTAAGGCTTCTTCCTCCTCCTCTTCCTCCTCCTTTTCATCACCCCCGCCGCCCCCGACCCTTCAACCAGTTGGTGGAGGGTGCCCACTTCGTGGCCCAGACGGGCATTGGCGAGGAGGTGTGCCTGGCTCATGGGCAGATGGTGCAGACCCTGGATGAACTGCTGCGGAAGACCTTCAGCGACTGGAGCCAGGGCGTGGACCGCCAGAGCATCCAGCGGCTGGAGCAGCCCCTCATGCTGCGCTGCCGCCAGGACAACACCATGCTGGACATCAACTTCGACAAGTGGGTCCCCCTCCCATGGAGGTGGTGGCGGCTGGGGGGGGGGGGGGGTGGAGGAGGGATAGACCTCCACCCAGGCCTTGGAGACCCACAAACACCCAGGCGCACATATGCAGATACTAGACATATACACTAGCAAGAGTTCATAGACACTCAAACACAGATGTTCTCTAAAACACACACGCTCGCACGTTTACATTTAGGGCATTTAGCTGACGGTTTATACATCTATTACACATACCCACCGACGGCGGAGTCAACCATGGGACACCTTGACTCTAAGCTAGGAGGAGCCGGTGATCCAACTATCATCCTTCTGGTTACAAGACAACCCTCCTGATTTAAGCCGACCTACGAATACTGAAGCACAACACGATATTCGATGCAAATTGCCTTAGGCACACAAGCATATAACTCACAGTGCATATGCTACATATGCAGACATATACACACACAGGCATACACTTTAATTCACACACTTGACCTACAGATGCACCATGTATAGCTTGGAAGAGCTTTAGTTTACACTCCACAAGACAGTTGTAAGGTTGTACCCTTGTAATTCTATCAGACACAGAGATTCACGCGCACTTATGCACACAAACACACACACACACACTCAAAACACACATACACACACAGAACGGCTTATTGAGCAAACATGCCGTCTCATTCCCACATATTTCACAGGTCACATATTTAACCACTCGCAGGCTGCAAGGCAGACGGATAAAGACTCTCTGGCTGACAGAGACGCATGCCGTTGTACAGCCCAAGAGCTCGGAGACTAAACACATACACAGACCTCATCCTTCACACTCGCTCTGTGTATGTGTGTGTGTGTGTGTGTGTGTGTGTGTGTGTGTGTGTGTGTGTGAGTGTGTTTGAGTGAGTTTTGCGCGGGATTCACTTGGTGTGTTTGTGCATGTCTGTTTGTGTATGTGTATGTGTATGTGTATGCTTTTGTGTAATGCAAGTCTGATTGTGTGTGTGTGTGTGTGTGTGTGTGTGTGTGTGTATGTGTGTGTGTGCGTTCCCCTGCGTGCGTAGGGGCCTGCTGAAGTTGTTCAGTGAGATCCAGTACTGGGAGAGTCTCCACATGGAGATCCCCCACTACGTGCTGGAGGTGTACCAGCGGCGCGAGGACCTCCGCGCCCTGCGGGAGAGTGTGCTCCGGCTGGTCAGCGATTACAACAGGTGTGTGTGTGTGTCGGGGACGGGTCAGAATATTCGGTAACACTTTACAATAAGGTACACAGAAACGTAGGTAGTTACTGAGGAACAAATGAGTAATGAATGAGTAACGAATGAGGAACGAATGAGTAACGAATGATGAACGACGAAGTGACAGTTACTCAGTAACTACTGAGGAGTTACTGGTAAACAGACCAGGGGACTACTGAGGAACGAATGAGGAACGAATGAGGAACGAATGAGGAACGAATGAGGAACGAATGATGAACGACGAAGTGACAGTTACTCAGTAACTACTGAGGAGTTACTGGTAAACAGACCAGGGGACTACTGTATTCGTTACTGAGTAACGAATGATGAACAACCAGGGGCCCTAAAGTGACAGTTACTCAGTAACTACTGAGGAGTTACTGGTAAACAGACTAGGGGATACTGTATTAATGAATCATTCTGTGAAATAGCAAACTGACCAATTTGGTTATGAAAGCAACTGAATTTTCCTGGGATTTCACAATTAGTTAATAAATTAACAAGGCACAGACGGGATGATTGTCATATTTTAATAAAGATATTCACAATACATACATTCATATTCACATTTAAGGTTTATTATGTGGCATTAGTAATGTTGAAGGCTTAAAAGCAATTGTCCACCACTGCAGGGCACGCTTTAAACCTGCCTCCCTTGGTTTCAAGCGCTGTCGAGGGCTGGCTTGGGTCCCACACTGGATCGACTGGTAGAGCTGGATCTGACTGATGAGTTGTTACTCTTTCGCGATCCATTCGTTCACCAGTAGTTAAGCTTTATGAATCATTCGTTTACCAGTAGTGAAGCTTTTTGTGTACCTTCATGTAAAGTAATGCATCATACTGAGTTGTTACTCTTTCGCGAACCATTCGTTCACCAGTAGTTAAGCTTCATGAATCATTCGTTTACCATTAGTGAAGCTTTTTGTGTACCTTCATGTAAAGTAATGCATCATACTGAGTTGTTACTCTTTCGCGAACCATTCGTTCACCAGTAGTTAAGCTTTATGAATCATTCGTTTACCAGTAGTGAAGCTTTTTGTGTACCTTCATGTAAAGTAATGCATCATACTGAGTTGTTACTCTTTCGCGAACCATTCGTTCACCAGTAGTTAAGCTTCATGAATCATTCGTTTACCATTAGTGAAGCTTTTTGTGTACCTTCATGTAAAGTAATGCATCATACTGAGTTGTTACTCTTTCGCGAACCATTCGTTCACCAGTAGTTAAGCTTCATGAATCATTCGTTTACCAGTAGTGAAGCTTTTTGTGTACCTTCATGTAAAGTAATGCATCATACTGAGTTGTTACTCTTTCGCGAACCATTCGTTCACCAGTAGTTAAGCTTCATGAATCATTCGTTTACCAGTAGTGAAGCTTTTTGTGTACCTTCATGTAAAGTAATGCATCATACTGAGTTGTTACTCTTTCGCGAACCATTCGTTCACCAGTAGTTAAGCTTCATGAATCATTCGTTTACCATTAGTGAAGCTTTTTGTGTACCTTCATGTAAAGTAATGCATCATACTGAGTTGTTACTCTTTCGCGAACCATTCGTTCACCAGTAGTTAAGCTTCATGAATCATTCGTTTACCATTAGTGAAGCTTTTTGTGTACCTTCATGTAAAGTAATGCATCATACTGAGTTGTTACTCTTTCGCGAACCATTCGTTCACCAGTAGTTAAGCTTTATGAATCATTCGTTTACCAGTAGTGAAGCTTTTTGTGTACCTTCATGTAAAGTAATGCATCATACTGAGTTGTTACTCTTTCGCGAACCATTCGTTCACCAGTAGTTAAGCTTTATGAATCATTCGTTTACCAGTAGTGAAGCTTTTTGTGTACCTTCATGTAAAGTAATGCATCATACTGAGTTGTTACTCTTTCGCGAACCATTTGTTCACCAGTAGTTAAGCTTTTTGAACCATTCGTTTACCAGTAGCGAAGCACTTTCGGGTTAGTTATAAAACCCCAAACCACTGATGACAATGAGGGATCTACAGCCACTTTAGTTAAAAATGTATACAACATAGGGAAATATATATACATATACTGCGCTCATGACACATAATAACATATAACATAATAACAGGATAATATAGAAAATATTAACAATTTAAAACACAAACAGAAACAAAAAAGGCATTTTAAAATGTAACAAAAAAAGGCACTCTAAAAACAAAACAAAAACCAGCTCTCTTCATCTGACACGGCTGTAGCGATCCATCGCCTCTTCTGGGGTGAGGACTGAAACAAAGAAAATGATAAACATGTATTAACAGTAGTATTTTGTCAGGATGATGGTAGTGCAGTTGGTTAGGGGTTTACTAGTATTAATACTATTCTTGTATTAGGGTTATATAGTGGCAAGTTAGTTCTAAATTACATTCTAGAGTAATGAATGTACAGAGGTATAATAATAATAATTATTAAATTGTAATTTCCAGTAGTATCAAGAGTACTGTGAGTGTACTGTCTATTCAAGTAGTATTATCTGTACTCTTTAACAGTAGGTTATTATAAATCAAATGAGCACAACTAGAGAGTAAAGTGGGAGTACTGTATAGTTTAGACATGTGGTAGAATAAGTGGATTATATTGTTTAGTGTTATTTGAAAGCCATGTTCCTGCTGTAGCTTCATCCATTATGCTGCTTTGAACAGTCAGACGTGTTCAGACGTGGCTTTGATATTATAAGCAGACTTGGGACCAGCTGACCACCTAGCTCGTTAAATAAATGGGTAAGAATTGATCAATTAATCCAGCACCATGAATATAACCATAACCAAAAACTTTTTTATTTTCTACTTAGTAGACTAACTTAAAGTGGCTTAACTGACCTCAATCTAATTTATGTCATTGCTGTTCTAAGTTCCTTCCCATTCCCAAAGCACTTTCCGGTTACGATATCATGTAAAGGTAGATACTTGGTTACTGCAATGTTCAAGTACAAATGGAGTAAATATTACTAGCATCCTCTTGTCTTGGATCCCCTCTAGACACTAGCCTTCAACCAGTTAAGGTGAGCACCCTTATTTTAACATCATAAAACCAGGAAGTAGAAAAGAGGTTTAAAAGTAACACTATTATAGTGTTTTCATAGTGACGTTCATCAGTTATTAATCATTATACTGTGTACAACTACATTTCACAGTCACATGAATCTGAGTATATCTGTTAAGTATGCTTAACATTTAAAATAAAAAATTAATTACCTGCTTCCTCTGCTGCAGTTTGGCTACTGCGCTGTTCGGATTGTTCCCGCTGACTCGATGGCGCTGTAACATTTTGGAGCACAGAAAGAATGGTTGGTGTAAGGGGCTCAAAACCTTATGAAGAATATTGATGAATGCATACAGAGTGACGTTTTTGTTCATTTGAAAATTGTATGGATACCTTAAAAAAATATATATACAGTTAGTTAAGAAATAAGGGTTTTATTCACTTTGGGCAATGACATTATCCATTGTCTTTAATGTTATAATATGTAATAATAATATGTATGATCATATGTCATTTTGATTTATGACAAATCATCATCAATTCATTTGTCATGGTTCCACATGCAGTCCATTGTGTAGAAGACATGTTTGAGAGATTCAGTTGTTAACATTACATACTGTAACTATGGACTAAATTGAAAAGAAAAAAAACAGGGAGAAAGGTATTACCGTAATAGCACTATAACAGTGTAATGTAGCAGTCTTCGGGTTTTTTAGTAGTTAAAAACAACTCCAAAAACTATTCAAAGACGTGGTAACTGACTCGCCTAATTTAACATTAGATACGTGGTTGAACCGTCGGTCTTTTGACCTAGTTAAGAGTTAAACTTTTGTGTTTGACAGATGATTAAAATTTGCTTGCAACGTCGGCTATCTAGCCAGCTAGCAATCCATTGGTTAGTGACAAGGTTAGCTAGCAAGGCCAAAAAATACGTGATAGAACAGACGTGGTACGATGTCAAATTAGCTCATTTTAGGAAGCTAAGCAATGTGACCGAATCATTACACTCTCAATTAATAATGAAATAACTTTAAAGCATGTACTTACATTCTAACATGGCTGTCTCTACATGTGGAAGCTCTTCCGTGGGCTGCCTTTTTCTCTTACTCTTTCGCTGAGTCTCCATTGTCAAGTCCTTCTGCACGACCTCCTTGCCCGTCGACAGAGAGTGGGCGTGTCCGACGCATGGGGTAAAACGATCTGCGTATAACGTGCCCCCTACCCACTGTACACGTCCGTCGACGACAAGGGACGCTCCCGAATTGCATTGTGGGTCCGCATGTGCAAGACAGGAAGACGGTTTGATGCGAAGTTATCATGACCCTGCACGCTGAAGTACTCAGTCTTATTGAGGGAAGACAGACTTTTAAAAAGAAATTAAAATTGATAAAATGGCTCCAAAAGAAGAAGTTACTTAAAGCCAAAATAAAATGCAAACTCTGCAAAAAGAGCATGAAAATGAAGGAAAACGCAAACGTTGACGGACTGCAGTGGTAAGTATTCTTTTTTTGGTACGGTTTTTATCGATGACTTCCTTTGTTTACTGATATGTCATGTTATAAATTCAAGTTCAGTAACATTAATATTTATCATGAAGAAATGTGTTTTCTTCTGTAGGCAGTGCCGACGTAATAAACATAGAGGGAAAACGACGAGGAAGTCAGTGAGGTGCGGGTCACTTTTTGAGAGGAGCAAATTGTCCCTATTCAGCTGGATGAAATACATTTATAGGTAAGGTATGCAGTAGGGCTGTACGGTATGGACTACAATTTATATCACGGTATGATTTGAGGCATATACGGTAATGCCGTATTATATCACGGTATGTTAATTTTATCTTCTAATTTCTATATAAATGTTTCTGAAGGGGTATCATCAGCCAATCAGCGTTCACTCCCTGAGGGACGTAACATAACAGCCAATCAGCGTTCACTCCCTGCAGTCCAGACTAGAGTGAATCGCAGCACTCCCGGAGCTCTATATCTAAATAATATAATTAAGCAATAGATCACGACAGGCTGTGGTATACGGTCATTATACCACAGTTATTGAGTAATTGTAATTGTTGTAATTGAATGTTATTATTGTGTCATGCACACAGTTATGACTTATGCCTTCTTAGGCTTTAAAAACACTTTGAAACTCATCAAATTCACATCGTTTTGGCCAGAGGACCAGCATAATTTCTTAACCGTGCAAACAAAATAATCTTTGACTATGACATGTTCTAGAATTTTTTATTAATTGTCGGTCCTAATGTTTATTTTTCTGTCTTCTACTACTTTATCACAGTATGGAAGGGGGAGATTTGGAGCTACCTGGAGGAGGAGAAAATGGGTCTTCTTCCTTGGCAGATTGCTGCATGACATTGGCCACGAACACCAATAACATTTCATTGAGTTTTGTTGAAACTTCTTTTCTTTGTTAGATTTTTTCAGTGTTCTTCAGAAATGCCTTGTTAAAAGTGCAGCCTTTATTTTTGTTCCATTTTAAAATGCCTTTTTTTGTTTCTGTTTGTGTTTTAAATTGTTAATATTTTCTATATTATCCTGTTATTATGTTATATGTTATTATGTGTCATGAGCGCAGTATATATATATATTTCCCTATGTTGTATACATTTTTAACTAAAGTGGCTGTAGATCCCTCATTGTCATCAACAGTGGTTTGGGGTTTTATAACTAACCCGAAAGTGCTTCGCTACTGGTAAACGAATGGTTCAAAAAGCTTAACTACTGGTGAACGAATGGTTCGCGAAAGAGTAACAACTCAGTATGATGCATTACTTTACATGAAGGTACACAAAAAGCTTCACTACTGGTAAACGAATGATTCAAAAAGCTTAACTACTGGTGAACGAATGGTTCGCGAAAGAGTAACAACTCAGTATGATGCATTACTTTACATGAAGGTACACAAAAAGCTTCACTAATGGTAAACGAATGATTCATGAAGCTTAACTACTGGTGAACGAATGGTTCGCGAAAGAGTAACAACTCAGTATGATGCATTACTTTACATGAAGGTACACAAAAAGCTTCACTACTGGTAAACAAATGATTCATAAAGCTTAACTACTGGTGAACGAATGGTTCGCGAAAGAGTAACAACTCAGTATGATGCATTACTTTACATGAAGGTACACAAAAAGCTTCACTACTGGTAAACGAATGATTCAAAAAGCTTAACTACTGGTGAACGAATGGTTCGCGAAAGAGTAACAACTCAGTATGATGCATTACTTTACATGAAGGTACACAAAAAGCTTCACTAATGGTAAACGAATGATTCATGAAGCTTAACTACTGGTGAACGAATGGTTCGCGAAAGAGTAACAACTCAGTATGATGCATTACTTTACATGAAGGTACACAAAAAGCTTCACTACTGGTAAACAAATGATTCATAAAGCTTAACTACTGGTGAACGAATGGTTCGCGAAAGAGTAACAACTCAGTATGATGCATTACTTTACATGAAGGTACACAAAAAGCTTCACTACTGGTAAACGAATGATTCATAAAGCTTAACTACTGGTGAACGAATGGTTCGCGAAAGAGTAACAACTCAGTATGATGTATTACTTTACATGAAGGTACACAAAAAGCTTCACTACTGGTAAACGAATGATTCATAAAGCTTAACTACTGGTGAACGAATGGTTCGCGAAAGAGTAACAACTCAGTATGATGCATTACTTTACATGAAGGTACACAAAAAGCTTCACTACTGGTAAACGAATGATTCATGAAGCTTAACTACTGGTGAACGAATGGTTCGCGAAAGAGTAACAACTCAGTATGATGCATTACTTTACATGAAGGTACACAAAAAGCTTCACTACTGGTAAACGAATGATTCATGAAGCTTAACTACTGGTGAACGAATGGTTCGCGAAAGAGTAACAACTCAGTATGATGCATTACTTTACATGAAGGTACACAAAAAGCTTCACTACTGGTAAACGAATGATTCATGAAGCTTAACTACTGGTGAACGAATGGATCGCGAAAGAGTAACAACTCATCAGTCAGATCCAGCTCTACCAGTCGATCCAGTGTGGGACCCAAGCCAGCCCTCGACAGCGCTTGAAACCAAGGGAGGCAGGTTTAAAGCGTGCCCTGCAGTGGTGGACAATTGCTTTTAAGCCTTCAACATTACTAATGCCACATAATAAACCTTAAATGTGAATATGAATGTATGTATTGTGAATATCTTTATTAAAATATGACAATCATCCCGTCTGTGCCTTGTTAATTTATTAACTAATTGTGAAATCCCAGGAAAATTCAGTTGCTTTCATAATCAATTGGTCAGTTTAGCTATTTCACAGAATGATTCATTAATACAGTATCCCCTAGTCTGTTTACCAGTAACTCCTCAGTAGTTACTGAGTAACTGTCACTTTAGGGCCCCTGGTTGTTCATCATTCGTTACTCAGTAACGAATACAGTAGTCCCCTGGTCTGTTTACCAGTAACTCCTCAGTAGTTACTGAGTAACTGTCACTTCGTCGTTCATCATTCGTTCCTCATTCGTTCCTCATTCGTTCCTCATTCGTTCCTCATTCGTTCCTCAGTAGTCCCCTGGTCTGTTTACCAGTAACTCCTCAGTAGTTACCGAGTAACTGTCACTTCGTCGTTCATCATTCGTTACTCATTCGTTCCTCATTCGTTCCTCATTCGTTACTCATTCGTTCCTCAGTAACTACCTACGTTTCTGTGTACCTTATTGTAAAGTGTTACCGAATATTCGATTATGCGATTATTTCGTTCCCGAGGGTCAAAGCCGATTTTTAACATTTGGACCGTTAACGTTTTTTCCCATTCAAATAAACAAGAATTAACGGACGGAACTAATGTTGGTTCTGTAGCACTGACGGAACTAATGTTGGTTCTGTAGCACTATTATTATTTTATTATTATTATTAATCATATATATATAATATTATATAATATTATATATTTATATATATGCATACAATACAAACACTGATTTTTTTGCGTTTAAGGTATTAAGTGATTTCTTGCCGATGATCCATGGCTGCCTTTGTGAATGTTGGCACACATCGAATAATCGATTATTCGTTCATAACCACCCACTGATTATTCGACCATGAAAAATTTTAGTTATTCACATCCCTAGTGTGTGTGTGTGTGCACACGCTCAAATGGACTGCATTCATACAGCTCTTTTCTAACTTAGCGCTTTACAATATTGCCTCACATTCACCCATTCATGCCCACATTCAACGTGAACCATGCAAGGCGACAGCCAGCTCGTCAGGAGTAGTCAGGGTGAGGTGTCTTACATCAGGGACACCTCGACACTCAGCTAGGAGGAGCCGGGGAGCAAACTAGCGACCTTCCGGTTACCAGCCAACCAGCTCTACCTCCTTAGCCATATACCGCTCAACACATGCACACATCACATAACACACACACACAGCAATACACGGAAGGTGCTCACCTGGCTTCATTTGTTTCCTTTTCCTCTCGTCCTCTGCTCTTCTCTTCATGTCACTTCTCTTCCACTCCTCCCCATGAACACAGTAAATAGAAACACACATTCACAGCAAGGTATAGACACTTACCTATACAGGGTGATGCACACAGATACGCACATGCACACAGACAATCAAGCAAATATCCACACACACACAAATAACCCACATGAACACATAAAGAAACAGGTGTATATACACACATACCCAGCCAGGTACTCACATGAAGACACATTCACGTGCAGAGGCAAACCACAGGGAGGGCCGTATCTGATTGTGTTGTCATTTACAGCACAGCAGATGGAAAGTGACTTCGCCCTAATGACCAGTGCTCAAGCACACCAAATCAAATCATTCTGTTTATTCGTCACGCACACACGTACAGTCGTACAAAGCCCTAGTGTGCAGTGAAACACCTGTGCGTTTAGGAGACTAAATATGCGTGCTTTTCTTCGTACAGTCCTCTGGGAACCCTGGCAAGATAGAACTCACTCCCAAGCTTCAATGGTGATATGACATTCATGATGTGCTACGTGTCACTTCACACATTTTTCCCATTAATACCTGATGAAAGGTCTCTGCTAAATGCAGGCTAAATGCAGACGGAATGCAAAAAGATGGATCGTTATTGATCCTATAGGGGTTTGGCACCGCTGCAGTACTTAGAGGACGGCCCCCACGGTGATATCCATCTTGCTCGTGGGGGGAATGTGAAACCTGTGCGATTAAACGGACATACCATTCTCGGTACTTTTTCCACAATGTTTCAGTTTGGCTTTAAAGAGCTGGCAAGTTTCAAAGTCCCTTTCTGTTAAATATTGCCTTTAATGAAGTAGCTGTTCTGTTGTCTATTGACCCGAGACTTCTACACAACGTATGTTGACGTAAATACAGTCTGCAGCAGTATCATGCAGGGCATCATGTCGTTTCCCTCTCGGATACTGCGTGAACTCAAGGAAGGCTCTGCAGTCCACCTAGTAAGCAGATCTCAGAGATACCAAACCTGATAAAGGTTGAAAAAAAATTTACGGGCAGGAGAAAGTCTCCAAGAGGCGACGATTCACGCTCGATTAAACCCCACTCCGAGGGGTCTGGTGTGCACCGACGAGCCCTGTGTCACGGTCAGACGTGGCGCGAGGATAGCGCCGTGGCTATAAGAAAGACAGCAGAGGACTGTAAGCCTGTGTTTACACAGAGCTGCGGTCCCCCACCGCTCTGCACACACGCCTCTGCTGCAGTCCCAACTGCAGTCCCCACATAGATGGAGAAACGGAGGGAGTGTAAGGGCGTGGCTTGTGGGTACATTCAAGTGCATGTGGGTGAAGTTTGTGCACACGTATATATGTGCACGCGTGTCTTTATCTGTGCGTGCGCACACACGCACGTCAAGCTGTCTTGTCTTCAGTGAGTGAGCACAGAGCTGGTTCGGCGAGGCATGACTCAAATGCTCAAAGCCCGACAAAAAATCAAACCTAATTTGAGGTCAAGGGTGTGTATATAAACACAGCCAACAGGGACGGTGAGCCTCACACAATGAAACAGGGAGACATGCACATACACACACAAACACACACATGACCACACAGATGCACAGCATTGTGGATTATGTATATGCTAAAACTGAAACAATACTCACTCAATGACAACATCACACTAATATTTAGATATGATCTGCTGTGTGCATGTGTGTGTGTGCGTGCGTGCGTGCATGCGTGCGTGTGTGTGTGTGTGTGTGTGTGTGCGCGTGCGTGTGTGTGTGTGTGTGCGTGTGTGTGTGTGACAGGATCATCAAGGCTCTGTCGCCAGGGGAGCTGGGAGTGTTCCGGGAGCGGATCCGCTTCCTGGACAAGAAGATTCGGCCAGGCCTGACAAAGCTGCTGTGGTCCACCAAGGGAACCTCCAACCTCTTCATCACCGAGTGCTGCACGCACGTCACCAAGGTGACACACACACACACATACACACACGCAACACACACGCACGCCCGGGTTGTAAAGTTTGTAGTGAATGGTTATATTGTTATGCTGGCTATGTACGTATATTGTGTTTCGTAACAATATCTTAAGATTCCCTTTTGTCCCGGACTGGAAATAGTCTGGGTGCAGCAGAAGTACAGAGCGTAATCATATGCAACAAGTATCTAGGGTTAGGGCCACTCACTCAAGCACCTGCCCTCTCCTTCACCCCTGCAGCCAGGGTAGCTTGTGTGTATTGGGAGCCTGCAGCCATGTGGTCGGTGGAAGCTAATTGCACTGGGCCGCGGAGGAGGCCGTCTGGCTGCTGTCTTGGCTGCCCTCCACCTCATGATGCATGGAGTGTTTGGGGAGACTATCACCACCGGTCCCCACAAAGCTAGTCGGTCCCCACAAAGGACGCCGGGCCAACGCTTTTTTTTTTTTGGACACTGTCAAGTAATAGCTAGCTAACATTTGTTGTGATTGCTTTTGCAGGCAGCAGAGATGGTATTTCCATGTGTTTGTGCGTGTCCATGCGTACGTGCATGCGTGTGTGTGTGTGTGTGTGTGTGTGTGTGTGTGTGTGTGTGTGTGTGTGTGTGTGTGCACAGCTGCCTTGTTTTGTAAGGTCTACACAAATATGGCTTCTCTGGGAGCAGTATACTTGAGAGAGACAAAGTTTATGGTAATGGACTTTCACACAGAGGCTAGCAGATACCAAACACAGTCAAAACAAACAAACACACACCCACCCACACACATATAGCCCAGCAGGTGCTTAACACTGTGAAACCACACACACACACACACACACACACACACACACACACAACAAAGACTCCACGCAGAGGCACATGGATCCACAGTGGCCACTGCATCACATAGTTGTAGCCCACCTCCCTCTGATCAACAGAAGCAGTGGAAGGCTTCGGGGATGGGATGTTGTTGGGCAGCTGGAGCCCAAAGGCTTGCCCTGGATTGCCTCAATGGACTCTTAAGTCTCGCTGTCCTTCAACCCCTTCAGCCCCCCGAAATCACACTAGTCTGGATACCATGTGAAGACGGGCCGAGGCCAAAATCAACATCCCAGCCAGGAACCCCTTTCGGCTAGCTGGGCCAATACAGAGAGAGAGAGAGAGGGTGGGAGGGAGAGAGGGAGAGGGGGAGTGAGAGGGACAGAGCTTGGGAAGGAGACCAAGCATGGATCTGCAAAGGAAATGTAAAGTGACTCAGGACAGCCACCAACTCACCCACCAGACCCACTGCCCCTTTCCCCGCCCACACCTAGAAACTGGATCCCAGGGGCTTATGCCGCACGCCGCAGCCTTATCCCCATGAAAGCCCCAGAAAATCCACAGATTGAAGCTCAGGATCTGGAATTCTGAGTGAGAGCGGAATTACTCTTCATAGGAATTAGGCAGTGGCAATAGCGATAGAGAGAGAGAGGGAGATAGACTGGGAGAGAGAGAGAGAGAGAGAGAGAGAGAGAGAGAGAGAGAGAGAGAGAGAGAGAGATTGGGATTGAGAGAGACAGTGTGTGAGACAGAGAAACAGAGAGAGAGATTGGAATGGGAAGGGACAGTGTGTGAGACTGAGAAACAGAGAGATTGGGATTGAGAGAGACAGTGTGTGAGACAGAGAGAGAGGGAGAGAGAGAGAAATTGGGATGGAGAGAGACGTGGGGGTTCTTCCCTGCTGTAGATTGAACAGGAAAGTACTGGATGTATGACGGCCCCGTTGATGTCATGGCCGTCTAC
>NC_140293.1:10570695-10593195 GCF_964030765.1 Micromesistius poutassou | reverse complement strand
CGGCCTACTTTCACACTGCGTCTGACCCTTGAAGTGGTGTAAAGTTCTAATTGAATGAAGCGAGCAATGAGTAAAGGACAAAGAGGACAAATGCAAGTGGAAGGCACAGCTTGATCCTTTGTGTCCTGCCTGTTCTCTGGCATTTGTTTTGGACTGTCATGATTCCCTGGAAGACGGAGAGAGGGTCTGTAGTTTTTCTGCTCGCTGGGGTTTCTCTCACTCAGTCCGGACACTACTCAAGCAAACTATCTCCGAATGCGATTGGATTGGAACAAGCTCACAGTGAGGCTTAAGATGCCGGCGGTGCGGGGGACAATCCAATACCGAATCAGGTTTCAAAAGGCCACCATGCACAGAAAATACAAGTGCAAATGAAATGTTGTCTGTGTGTTTGAAGTGTCTCAGCATTCATGTGTGGGTGTGCACAGTGTGTGTGCATGCTTGTGTGTGTGCCTGTACACAAATCTCGACCCACCACCAAAACAGACAAACTCATGCAATGTTGTTCAATAACATACCTTTAGTACAACCAGGCTTTTTTTTTCTCTTTGTCCCCTGTCTTCATCCCCTTCAAATCTCTCCAAAATTCCCCTATGTTCCCGCCAAAACACCTTGCAGCCCTCCAATCATTTTAACCAGGACAGCACTTAGAACACATGTACAAACCCATATGTGAGCTTTGTGTGTGTGTGTGTGTGTGTGTGTGTATGTGTCTGTGAGTGAGAGTGAGAGAGCTTGTGCATGTGTGTTTGTGTGTTCGTGTGTGTATGTGTGTGTGTGTGTGTGTGTGTGTGTGTGCCTCTGTTTGTGCTTTGCCTCTGTGTGTGTGTGTGTGTGTGTGTGTGTGTGTGTGCGTGCGTGTGTGTGCATATATGCATGAGAGT
Source organism: Micromesistius poutassou (assembly GCF_964030765.1). Taxonomy (NCBI): domain Eukaryota; kingdom Metazoa; phylum Chordata; class Actinopteri; order Gadiformes; family Gadidae; genus Micromesistius; species Micromesistius poutassou. Next base: position 10,592,311 of record NC_140293.1, on the reverse strand, counting down.
TTGATTGACAGCAGGTGCCCCTTTGAAGGAGCATGAAATCCAATGGCAGAGAGCTAATGTAGCAGTACAAACCCTCAGTACGCCGCCGTGTTTAGCATTCAGGTGGTGGCTGCGTGGCTTGCTTTTCAAACTGGCACAATGTTGGTACGAGGTTACACATAGCCCCGGGCTAAGCTAAAGAGGGAGCGAGTTAAGGTTCCCCGTCTCCAACTGACAACGGTTACAACTGCTCAAGAGCCCGCGCTGAACACAGACGCAAAGTTTGTAGCTCAGCGAATTGTTCCCCCCACAGCGCCGTGAGAAAGAGGGCAAAGAGCGCACAGAACTCATTTTCATGTAAGCCAAGAGTTATGAAAGGCTTTGAGATGCAATTAGCCGCCAAATCTGAATTCATTTAGATGTTTGATAGTCGCACGGAAACGTACTGCCGCGTGAAAATTAATTGTAGATTTTGTCAGAGCGATATACAGTGCCTCGTAAAAAATTTAACCCCTGATAGACCCCTCTTTCAGATTTCGATAACAAATGTACACGTATTTGTCGGCTCATCGTTTTAATTGCAAACTAATGCTTTGACAGTACATAATAAAAACCAAACCTAATTAGGCAGCTCATCTTTTCACAAATTGCATAAAATGCATAGTTTTCATGCATTAGTAATTGGAAAGGTCTTCTGAGGCTTGCATCAGCTCTGCATGGTAAAGGAGCTATTTTTACCCCAGCTTCCTGACAGATTTGCTCCATGTTCTCCAGCAATGTTGAATGATGGCTGTGTCAGGTCGTTTTTTAAACAGCACCACAGAATTACAACAAGACTGACCTCTAGGCTTTGACTTGAGTACCAGTGTAGGACATCAACTGTCTTCTGACTTCTATTGTCAAACCACATATTCCTGTGCTTGCGGGTCATTGTCCAACTTTGTCGCAGTACGCCCCTGACTATAAGCAATCTATCCATCATCTGTGGGGACACACCCACGTGGGACGCACTATAAGGTCGATCCTAAGGTGGCTTGTAACGGCGAATCAACACCAAGCCTGTTGGTAAAATGGAGGCGCTGTGCAAACACCTTTGACTCTACTCCTCATACAATAGCAAGCTAAAGGTGATCCCTGTCCCCCTGGACCTCCAGAGCAAGACGAGGAGCTGGGGAAGATCCAGGCGGCGTTGGCAGCAGGCATGACGGCCAACGCGGGCCACCTGCAGGCCTACCTGAAGAACTGGGACAAGCACAGAGCCATCTGGGAGATCAACAAGGACCCCTTCATCCAGCGCTACCAGAGGTTCAACACGCCCGTGTCCACCTTCGACGCAGACATCGCCAGGTGAGGATCCGCTCAGAGTCACTATAGTCTGGACTAGTGTCTACCATGTGCTACTTCAGAATCAGGTGCATTTTCTTAGCCAAGTAAGCCAATACACGAGGGGCTAACATTAAACGAGTGTCTCTGTGTGTGCCTTTGGTCATTTAGCAGACAAATTGTATCACGAGCATCTCACTTGTGAATCTTTGCATATATCAGCATGTCATTCCGGAGCAGGTCAGGTGAGGGAATCTAGCTGCCTTAGACATCTAGGATGCCTTCAGGGAGAGCTGCGGACACTGGTGTTCAAACACAGCCACTTTGGCCGGAAGTCAAACAGACCCAAAACCACTAGACTGTCTCTGACCTCCAGTGAGGTGGAGGAGGGACCTGGATTGTTTCTGCCTGTTCAGCTCCTTTGGAGCGTGGAGTTTACCTATGTAATCCTTGTTTACGCTTGCCTCTGTCAATAGGGCTTCAGGAGCCCACTGTAAACAGAAGAAAAGTAGACATCAGCATGAGCAATTTTGCACCAACTAATCCTTATCCCCCAGTCCAGCACAGAGACCCTTAAAGACAAAATCTCTCCCTCTGAAATAAGATCAAATTAGAAATAACAAGTACAGCCTGTATTAACCCCCGCGGAACATGAAAGCTGTGGTAGTTGTAGCCGACTAAATGGTGTTCTAACAGGGAGATGGATGGTGCTGCGGCTGTGGGAATAGAGCTAGTGGAGCTCAGTGCAGAGAGCTGGGAGGAGGGCATAGTTAGAGGGCCTTAGACCACAGAGACGGAGAGAGAGAGAGAGAGAGAGAGAGAGAGAGAGAGAGAGAGAGAGAGAGAGAAAGAGAGGAAGAATAATGAAGAAGAAATGATGAGTCGGAGCGAATCCGGAGATCTTTTGCCAAAACAAAGATCATTGTCCCGGTGACCTCTGCTCAATCTACACACCACACAGGTCCAGCCACACAGACGCAGCAAACACTGCTGCGTGTGCACCTATACACACATTCACACACACACACACACACACACACACTGTGACGACACACACACACACACACACACACACACACACACACACACACACATCCCTGAGGTGGTGTGCCTTATTGCCTTATGGATTTCTCTCTGACTGTCATGTAAATCACTGTGGAGTCAACAGAGTGTGTGTGTGTGTGTGTGTGTGTGAGTGTGTGTGTGTGTGTGTGTGTGTGTGTGTGTGTGTGTGTGTGTGTGTGTGTGTGTCAGTACCATGACTGAGAGTGAGTGTTTATGCATCCTTGTCCATGTGTACACATGCCTGGCTGGCTCAGCACTTAAAAATGTGCACGCATGTCAATAACAGCCCGCCATCGATTACAATAATCAGATTTGGTTCATCGCAGCAATTAAGTTTGTATTGTATTTGTATTGCGCTTTAATGTCCTTTATTGTATGGATGCACTTATACATAATTGTGATGTGGGACGCCAAGTGTCAGGCGTTGTCTATTATCTCGTCCCTCAAACAACCTCTCCTCTCACCAGCTTTAATTCTGAGATCCTCTCTGTTATATACAAGAATTTCAATGAATAGAAAAGATGACTTATATGATTGTCTGATTGCCTGAGCTGAACTCATCCCCATCTTGCATCATTGTTGCTCATTCAATCTGTGGGAGAGTGAGCCCCGCACCCAGGGACTACTTTCACAGTCTAGAATCTAGAATCACAAATAAGTAAAGTTGTTACAGAAATCTCCTTTTCGCAAACAAGCAGTCTCTCCAACACCCCGTCTTGGCATCCAATTGATCAAAACTTTAACGTTGTCCGTTATATCGTCATACTTGTTGCAGCGAAAGGCTAATTTTTGATCATTCAATCTAGGAGGGAAAACCGGCGCTGCCTCTGTCTCAAAATGTCTCTTTTTTTTTTCGTTCCCTCCTCCGTGGCCTCTGGTCACGGGCTGCAGGTACACAGAGGTGGCCAACAACATCCAGAATGAGGAGACGGTGCTGGACATCCAGTTCGTGCTACTGGACTGCTCCCCCCTCAAGTCGTCCCTGGTGCAGCACTGCAACGAGTGGCAGAGCAAACTCACCCAGCTGCTCAGCCTCATGGCCAGCCGAAGGCTCACAGAGCTCCACGACTTCCTGCAGGACAACGGCACCAGGTAGAGAGACTCTAGAGTCATATTTATCAATGCATTGAATGCAATAAGAGAGAGAGAGAGAGAGAGAGAGAGAGAGAGAGAGAGAGAGAGAGAGAGAGAGGAGGAGACTGGGAGAGAGAGGCTGGGAGAGGGGGAGAATAAGAGAGAAGGGGGGAGGAGACTGGGAGAGAGAGGCTAGGAGAGGGAGAATTAGAGAGAGAGGGGGGGAAGACTGGGAGAGAGAGGCTGGGAGAGGGGGAGAGTAAGAGAGAGAGCGGGGAGACTGGGAGAGCAGAGGTAATGCAGGGAGAGATAAACTCGGAGGGGGAGAGAGAAAGACAAAGGAAGGGCATGAATGGATGGTTGGTTACATGAATGGATTGTAAAGAAAGAAAAAGATAGACAGATAGGATTGACTGTATATAATCATACTTTTCTATCAGTGGAGAAGGACATACATTGTACTTTTTTCTACAATTGAAGGACACAGACACAAAGACATGTGTGGTCGGGTCGCTTGTCGTCAAGTAAAATAGTGAAAAAAAAAATACTTGTCGTAAAATAAAACAGGATTTCAAAGAGTGCATAAAGACAATAATAATTTAAAAGTGCATTAAAGAGACAGTTTTTTTTGGTAATACGTGGTAATATATATTATATATCGTCAACATAGTAATCTTGAGAGAAAGTTGAGCTTTTCCGAACCTCATAGTGTAACGCCACGGTGTGCAGCGACATGTTATTATGTCCATGTTATTATGTATTATGTCCACAACCGGGTGACAGTTAGGCTTCCCGGACCGAGTGCAACGCCACTGTGTGTGTGGATGGTGAAGCTCAATCTGAGAACCTGTTTATTCAATGTCTGCGTCCGAGTGACGGTTAGGCCTCCTGGACACCGATAGTATAACGCTACGGTATGTGGCTCATTTCATATACAACATCGCACTATAACGCTAACACACAACGACGGTACTAAAAAAACATTACAAAGTTGTCATGGGTTGTAACCATGGGGATGGGAACATGCCCCTCCCTTTCCTAAAACACTTAACCATAACACCTTTTTTTAATATCTCATATCTCATAATATCTCCCAGGGTCGCTGTCATAACGACCGAGCCTTACTGGTACGCTCTGTACCTGGAGACCAGGGTCACTGTTGTGACGACCGAGCCTTACTGGTACGCTCTGTACCTGGAGACCAGGGTCGCTGTCATAACGACCGAGCCTTACTGGTACGCTCTGTACCTGGAGACCAGGGTCGCTGTCATAACGACCGAGCCTTACTGGTACGCTCTGTACCTGGAGACCAGGGTCGCTGTCATGACGACCGAGCCTTACTGGTACGCTCTGTACCTGGAGACCAGGGTCGCTGTCATAACGACCGAGCCTTACTGGTACGCTCTGTACCTGGAGACCAGGGTCACTGTTGTGACGACCGAGCCTTACTGGTACGCTCTGTACCTGGAGACCAGGGTCGCTGTCATAACGACGAGCCTTACTGGTACGCTCTGTACCTGGAGACCAGGGTCACTGTTGTGACGACCGAGCCTTACTGGTACGCTCTGTACCTGGAGACCAGGGTCGCTGTCATAACGACCGAGCCTTACTGGTACGCTCTGTACCTGGAGACCAGGGTCGCTGTCATAACGACCGAGCCTTACTGGTACGCTCTGTACCTGGAGACCAGGGTCGCTGTCATAACGACCGAGCCTTACTGGTACGCTCTGTACCTGGAGACCAGGGTCGCTGTCGTGACGACCGAGCCTTACTGGTACACTCTGTACCTGGAGACCAGGGTCGCTGTCATAACGACCGAGCCTTACTGGTACGTGCTGTACCTGGAGACCAGGGTCACTGTCATAACGACCGAGCCTTACTGGTACGCTCTGTACCTGGAGACCAGGGTCGCTGTCGTGACGACCGAGCCTTACTGGTACGCTCTGTACCTGGAGACCAGGGTCGCTGTCATAACGACCGAGCCTTACTGGTACACTCTGTACCTGGAGACCAGGGTCGCTGTCATAACGACCGAGCCTTACTGGTACGCTCTGTACCTGGAGACCAGGGTCGCTGTCATAACGACCGAGCCTTACTTGTACGCTCTGTACCTGGAGACCAGGGTCGCTGTCATAACGACCGAGCCTTACTGGTACGCTCTGTACCTGGAGACCAGGGTCGCTGTCATGACGACCGAGCCTTACTGGTACGCTCTGTACCTGGAGACCAGGGTCGCTGTCATAACGACCAAGCCTTACTGGTACGCTCTGTACCTGGAGACCAGGGTCGCTGTCATAACGACCGAGCCTTACTGGTACGCTCTGTACCTGGAGACCAGGGTCGCTGTCATAACGACCGAGCCTTACTGGTACGCTCTGTACCTGGAGACCAGGGTCGCTGTCATAACGACCGAGCCTTACTGGTACGCTCTGTACCTGGAGACCAGGGTCGTTGTCGTAACGACCGAGCCTTACTGGTACGCGCTGTACCTGGAGACCAGGGTCGCTGTCATGACGACCGAGCCTTACTGGTACGCGCTGTACCTGGAGACCAGGGTCGCTGTCATAACGACCGAGCCTTACTGGTACGCTCTGTACCTGGAGACCAGGGTCGCTGTCATAACAACCGAGCCTTACTGGTACGCTCTGTACCTGGAGACCAGGGTCGCTGTCATAACGACCGAGCCTTACTGGTACGCTCTGTACCTGGAGACCAGGGTCGCTGTCATAATGACCGAGCCTTACTGGTACGCTCTTACTGGTACGCTCTGTACCTGGAGACCAGGGTCGCTGTCATAACGACCGAGCCTTACTGGTACGCTCTGTACCTGGAGACCAGGGTCGCTGTCATAACGACCGAGCCTTACTGGTACGCTCTGTACCTGGAGACCAGGGTCGCTGTCGTGACGACCGAGCCTTACTGGTACGCTCTGTACCTGGAGACCAGGGTCGCTGTCATAACGACCGAGCCTTACTGGTACGCTCTGTACCTGGAGACCAGGGTCGCTGTCATAACGACCGAGCCTTACTGGTACGCTCTGTACCTGGAGACCAGGGTCGCTGTCATAACGACCGAGCCTTACTGGTACGCTCTGTACCTGGAGACCAGGGTCGCTGTCATAACGACTGAGCCTTACTGGTACGCTCTGTACCTGGAGACCAGGGTCGCTGTCGTGACGACCAAGCCTTACTGGTACGCTCTGTACCTGGAGACCAGGGTCGCTGTCGTGACGACCGAGCCTTACTGGTACGCTCTGTACCTGGAGACCAGGGTCGCTGTCGTGACGACCGAGCCTTACTGGTACGCTCTGTACCTGGAGACCAGGGTCGCTGTCGTGACGACCGAGCCTTACTGGTACGCGCTGTACCTGGAGACCAGGGTCGCTGTCGTGACGACCGAGCCTTACTGGTACGCTCTGTACCCGGAGACCAGGGTCGCTGTCGTGACGACCGAGCCTTACTGGTACGCTCTGTACCTGGAGACCAGGGTCGCTGTCGTGACGACCGAGCCTTACTGGTACGCTCTGTACCCGGAGACCAGGGTCGCTGTCGTGACGACCGAGCCTTACTGGTACGCTCTGTACCTGGAGACCAGGGTCGCTGTCGTGACGACTGAGCCTTACTGGTACGCTCTGTACCTGGAGACCAGGGTCGCTGTCGTGACGACCGAGCCTTACTGGTACGCTCTGTACCTGGAGACCAGGGTCGCTGTCATGACGACCGAGCCTTACTGGTACGCTCTGTACCTGGAGACCAGGGTCGCTGTCATAACGACCGAGCCTTACTGGTACGCTCTGTACCTGGAGACCAGGGTCGCTGTCGTGACGACCGAGCCTTACTGGTACGCTCTGTACCTGGAGACCAGGGTCGCTGTCGTGACGACCGAGCCTTACTGGTACGCGCTGTACCTGGAGACCAGGGTCGCTGTCGTGACGACCGAGCCTTACTGGTACGCTCTGTACCTGGAGACCAGGGTCGCTGTCGTGACGACCGAGCCTTACTGGTACGCTCTGTACCTGGAGACCAGGGTCGCTGTCATAACGACCGAGCCTTACTGGTACGCTCTGTACCTGGAGACCAGGGTCGCTGTCATAACGACCGAGCCTTACTGGTACGCTCTGTACCTGGAGACCAGGGTCGCTGTCGTGACGACCGAGCCTTACTGGTACGTGCTGTACCTGGAGACCAGGGTCGCTGTCGTGACGACCGAGCCTTACTGGTACGCTCTGTACCTGGAGACCAGGGTCGCTGTCGTAACGACCGAGCCTTACTGGTACGCTCTGTACCTGGAGACCAGGGTCGCTGTCATAACGACCGAGCCTTACTGGTACGCTCTGTACCTGGAGACCAGGGTCGCTGTCGTGACGACCGAGCCTTACTGGTACGCTCTGTACCTGGAGACCAGGGTCGCTGTCGTGACGACCGAGCCTTACTGGTACGCTCTGTACCTGGAGACCAGGGTCGCTGTCGTGACGACCGAGCCTTACTGGTACGCTCTGTACCTGGAGACCAGGGTCGCTGTCGTGACGACCGAGCCTTACTGGTACGCTCTGTACCTGGAGACCAGGGTCGCTGTCATAACGACTGAGCCTTACTGGTACGCTCTGTACCTGGAGACCAGGGTCGCTGTCATAACGACCGAGCCTTACTGGTACGCTCTGTACCTGGAGACCAGGGTCGCTGTCATAACGACCGAGCCTTACTGGTACGCTCTGTACCTGGAGACCAGGGTCGCTGTCATAACGACCGAGCCTTACTGGTACGCTCTGTACCTGGAGACCAGGGTCGCTGTCATAACGACCGAGCCTTACTGGTACGCTCTGTACCTGGAGACCAGGGTCGCTGTCATAACGACCGAGCCTTACTGGTACGCTCTGTACCTGGAGACCAGGGTCGCTGTCATAACGACCGAGCCTTACTGGTACGCTCTGTACCTGGAGACCAGGGTCGCTGTCATGACGACCGAGCCTTACTGGTACGCGCTGTACCTGGAGACCAGGGTCGCTGTCATAACGACCGAGCCTTACTGGTACGCTCTGTACCTGGAGACCAGGGTCGCTGTCGTGACGACCGAGCCTTACTGGTACGCTCTGTACCTGGAGACCAGGGTCGCTGTCATAACGACCGAGCCTTACTGGTACGCTCTGTACCTGGAGACCAGGGTCGCTGTCATAACGACCGAGCCTTACTGGTACGCTCTGTACCTGGAGACCAGGGTCGCTGTCGTGGCGACCGAGCCTTACTGGTACGCGCTGTACCTGGAGACCAGGGTCGCTGTCATAACGACCGAGCCTTACTGGTACGCTCTGTACCTGGAGACCAGGGTCGCTGTCATAACGACCGAGCCTTACTGGTACGCTCTGTACCTGGAGACCAGGGTCGCTGTCATGACGACCGAGCCTTACTGGTACGCTCTGTACCTGGAGACCAGGGTCGCTGTCGTGACGACCGAGCCTTACTGGTACGCTCTGTACCTGGAGACCAGGGTCGCTGTCGTGACGACCGAGCCTTACTGGTACGCTCTGTACCTGGAGACCAGGGTCGCTGTCGTGACGACCGAGCCTTACTGGTACGCTCTGTACCTGGAGACCAGGGTCGCTGTCGTGACGACCGAGCCTTACTGGTACGCTCTGTACCTGGAGACCAGGGTCGCTGTCATAACGACCGAGCCTTACTGGTACGCTCTGTACCTGGAGACCAGGGTCGCTGTCATAACGACCGAGCCTTACTGGTACGCGCTGTACCTGGAGACCAGGGTCGCTGTCATAACGACCGAGCCTTACTGGTACACTCTGTACCTGGAGACCAGGGTCGTTGTCATAACGACCGAGCCTTACTGGTACGCTCTGTACCTGGAGAGCCACCAGGGCCCCCACAAACGTTTTTAACCCTGATTTAAATGTAGTCAGAGTTGGAGCAAGGCTGAGATCTTTTATTCCAGCTATGTGTTCGCATAGTAGAGGAATGCTGCTTCCTCATGTTTTGTTTTTACTCTGGGAACAATTAGCTGACTGGTCCCAGTTTATCTTATTGGTCTAGAGGGCTCATATAGTGAAAGCATTTCATTGGTATTCATTGGCCCTAAACCGTTTAGTGATTTATAGGTGAGCATTTTGAAATCAATCCTCTGACATGCCTTGAGCCAATGCGGGGATTTGAGAATTGGAGTGATGTGTTTTTGGTCCAATTTTCTGGTCTTTGTTAGTACTCTAGCAGCTGCATTCTGAACAAACCGTAGCTGCCTAAGAGCTTCTTTTGGAAGATCTGCAAAGAGACCATTACAATAATCAAACCAACTAGTAATAAAGGCATGGACATGTCTTGTTTGGGCACTTAGTCTTGTTATGTTTTTGTAGTGATAGTAGGCAGATTATATCACTGACTTGATGTGGCTGATCTGAATCCATAATAACACCATGATTCTGGCTTGGTTTTTTGTGTTCACGGAGAGGGACTCAAAATGTAGGCTTACGTTCAGTCTCTCATCTTTGGCACCGAGAACAAGTGGGAAATTCTGGCACATCCAGTGCACACGCCGCCGACTGTCCGCGCGCGTGCACGTGCGCCGCGTTCCGAATCAATAACCGTAACCTTGAGGCGTCGTTCAACGTCACGCGCACATGTCCGATCACATCAAAGGTTGAGACACTAATCGTCTTCAGCGGGTAAACAGAAACGACGACAACACAACACACAACACAAAAAAAAACGGAAACGCAACCCGACATGCTACTTTTAATTAACAGCGATTTGTCGGCGGGGCCACTGCTGGGGCTTTCCCACTCATCCAGCTGGACGGGGCGTAATGTGTTCCCATGGAGCGCTGTCAGGACTCGTCAGAGGAGATCTAGGAGACTGGAGGAGCTAGTGGTGTAGAATGGACACTGACCATCGCCCGCTGCCCCGAGGCTATGGTCAATATTTGATGAGCCCAGTCATCTGACGCTAGCCGGACGACGACGACGACTGTTTCAAACCGGTTCTTAATGCTAACGCTAGCTGTCGTTGAGGTCCCTATGGGGAGATCGGAAGGTTAATGTAGACCAAACATTGACGGTGAAACAGTTTTTCCTTTTTATTTTTATTCTTACTATGTTATTCTTTTATTTATTTTTTGTTTTTTCTTGTCCGGATTGGCGGGTGATAATGTTTGGGGGAAGTCTACTCCCTCACTCTCTCGTATGCTGCTCACTCACTCAGTCACTCCCCTCACTCATTCACTCACTGACTTAAGGTAGTACAGTTGCTCAATCCCTCACATGCATCCAAACACACACACACACAGACACACACACACACACACACACACAGACGCACACACACACACACACACACACACACACACACACACACACACACAGCATAGGGCACACAGCAAGGGGCCTCACAGTAGACAAACTAAGATGTGTATGAACGAATGCAGCACCATAAAAGCATTACAATGTGTGGGCTGAAGCAAGATATGCGTGTCCAGGCACGTATCACATGGCTCCTTTTACACGCATGGCCATGTCTCCCACTGCTTCCCAACGCACACAATGTGTGTGTGTGTGTGTGTGTGTGTGTGTGTGCGTGCGTGCGTGCGTGTGTGCGTGTGTGTGTGTGTGTGCAGGCTGAGCCAGCCTCCCCAGACCCTGGAGGGGCTGGGGGAGGGTCTGGAGTTGCTGGAGCGTCTCCAGGGGGGGCTGGCCAAGCTGGAGGCCCAGATACCCCCCATCCACGACCAGTTCGCCATCCTGGCCAAGTATGAGGTCACCGTCGACCTGGCAGTACGTATAATATAATAATAATAATAATAATGTATACATAATATATATTCATAGATTCACTCACACACACACACACACACACACGTGTACACACACACACACACACACACACACGTGTACACACACACACACACACACACACACACACACACACACACACACACGTGTACACACACACACACACACAAACACACACATGTATTGGCACATGCTTTAAATTTAGTGTGTGTATATGTTTATGTGTGTTTAAAAACACACACACACACACACACACACATGCACAGATCAACCACAATTACAGTTGGACACACAAATACACACAACCAATAACACATCCCACATTCTGCTCGTAGGATACACCACGTCCCCAAACCCTCCTGAATCTATACCTACCACAGCACCTTCCATAGTAGTCAACCCACTTACATCTCCGTACACCAACGCAAATACGCCCCACCCATACCTCACAGTGGTAGCCCCCCCCCGCCCTAACCCACCCCCCCCCCCCCCCCGCTGCTCCGGTGTGGTGCCCCAGGTGCAGAGGATGCTGGAGGGTCTGAGCGGCCAGTGGCTGTGGTTCCAGCAGGCGGTGGTGGACGGAGATGTCATGCTGAGGAAAAACAAGGAGAAGTTCAAGACCCGCCTGGTCTTCTCCTCCGAGGAGTTCAAGAAGAAGACCCAGGCCACGCTGCAGGAGTTCACCAGCACAGGTCAATGTCTCTCTCTCTCTCTCTCTCTCTCTCTCTCTCTCTCTCTGTCTCTGTCTCGCTCTCTGTGTCTCTCTCTCTCTCTCTTTCTCTCTCTCTCTCTCTCTTTCTCTCTTTCTCACTCTCTGTGTTTCACTCTTTCCCTGTTCCCTGTCACACACACACACACACACACACATGCACAAACACACCACACAAACAAAGAAACACACACACACACATACACTAGTGAAGCCATGCATCCAAAACATCCTGAATGAGTTTGTCAGCATGAACTTGGATTCACATGCACACACACACATGCACATACAGACAAACACACGGACACATACACGCACACACACTGTATATCAATACTCATGTGCTATTCATATGGCTGTCTTGTTTGATGTTGACGCTTTCTGATGCCTGTGATGATCTGTGTGTGTGTGTGTGTGTGTGTGTGTGTGTGTGTGTGTGTGTGTGTGTGTGTCTCAGTCGATCAGTACAAGGCCCCAGCCTTGACTGACCCATAGGGTGACTGCAGTTCCACATGGTAGAACATCCCAGCCCATCACTACACTGATCCCCCCCTCCCTAAGTTCTCCTTCTCTGCCTCTCTCTCTCTCTCTCCCTTCTTCTCTTACTCTGTCTCTCTATCGCTTTTTTCGCTTTTTTTTTGCATTTTTTTTTGTCATTCCATCTCACCTTCTTTCTCATTTAGTCCTTCTCTCTCTCTCTCTCTCTCTCTCTCTCTCTCTCTCTCTCTCTCTCTCTCTCTCTCTCTCTCTCTCTCTCTCTCTCTCTCTCCCTCTCTCTCTCTCTCTCTCTCTATCTCTCCCTCTCTCTCTCTCTCCCTCCCTCTCTCTCTCTCTCTCTCTCTCTCTCTCTCTCTCTGGCCTGATGACCAATGGCCCGGGTCTAATCTGTCCCGGCACTCTCAGGGGTCTCTCTGCTCACCCCCCCCCAGTCTGTGCTCCACACCCCTCCCAGAGAGACAACCCTCCAGAGTGGTCGGCTGGCTGGCTGACTGACTGGTTGGGTGGTTGGTCAGCTGGCTGGCTCTTTCACATCCATTTCCTCTATCTGAATAACATTGTTAACCTCCCCCCTCGCTCTATTCCCCATCCCCCGCCTCTCTCCTGCTCCCTCTTCCCAGTTGATATCCTTCCTCTGCCTCCCGTCCTCCCTCCCTCCTCTCTCCCTCCCTCCTCTCTCCCTCCCTCCTCTCTCCCCCAGTTTGTTGTCTCTCTCCTCCTCCAGAGATGAGAGTTTACTCCATGTCATCCCTAATCATCAGAGACCCTCTCTCGCTCGTCCTCCATCTCTATGTCCCTCCATCGCTCGCCCTACATCGCCCTCCCTCCCTCCCTCCCTCTCTCTCCCTGTATGTCCTCTTTCTCCGTCCTCTTGTTTGTTCTCCCATTTGCCGTTTCCATTAAAAGATGAAAATTGAAATCCCCAGCATTTTCGCTATCAAAAACACGACATGTACACACACACACACACACACACACACACACACACACACACACACACACACACACAGTACACACACACAGTGTGCCCACACACACACACACACACACACACACACACACACACACACACACACACACACACAGTACACACACACAGTGTGCCCACACACACACACACACACACACACCTGATGCTGTGTGTGAGCAGCAGTGTACAAAGCGATGGGCACTCTGACTGCGTTACCATCAGCACCTCTCATCGCCTCCCCGGGTCTCCTCGCTCTTTCCCCACCTGAGCTCCGCCCCTGCTCCTTCCTCCTCTCCACCCGGGAGAACGCCGGGGTCTTAAATGTGTAGTGTGTGGAATTGAATTGTCATTTATCAAGACGGTCACGGCAGAAATGGAATATATAATCGTTTTTTTTTCTGTTACCTTAGAACGGGCCCTTTATATCTACACGGGTAAGCCGGACCTCTTCCTGCCCCACTGTGTTTCTACAATAGCCCAGACACACAAAGGGCTCTAGAGAGAATGCGCTTTTAATTCAAACCAGAAAATCGGATTTGAGCTAAGAGTTTGAGGAAGGGGTGGGGGGGGGGTGTTATCCCCATGGCTACGACCCATTTGTTTAGATTTCTTTGTGCCGTCATTGTGTAGGAGCGTTATAATGACATATTGCCATTATGCCATGAAATGGCTTTATATATTTATACGTCTGAGTTTCTTAACCCTCTATCGGAAGCGCCGTCCACGTCAACAAGCTGGCAACATGGAGCTCCAGGCAGCAGCCACACACAGGGCCGTTAAGTATGTATAGAAGCGTGACCCTCTTTGGGAGGCGTCTTATGCCTAACGCGGTGGATGTAAACATTGGCTTTTAGTGTCGGCTGCTATCGATATGAATGATCAATACATATAATGGACAGGGGTAATTATCGCTCTGTGAATGTTATTCACAACAATGGATGCAATCAGGGGAATTGTGTTCGGAAACGTAAATAAGCTGTTACCTCTTCCATGTCCGACAACATGTACAGTGTCCATGGTGACTGACATAGATCCCCGATTGTGATTGGTTGAAGTGATTTATTCACAGGCGTCTAAAGCCGTCAAAAAATCAACCTTGTAGGGATTTAAAATGAATGTCACTTATCCGGAAAATGGAAATCGAGACGTATGTGTCACATTAAGCTCCATGATTTGTAGTCGTATTATTGATGTGGGACATAATCACAACTATAAGCTATTGTTTCACATTTACAGACTCAATTACTATATCCAATTTATAAAGCTATCAAGGAACCTCATCAATTGACTACTTGATGCTGTCGGAGACGATGACATCATTTTGGAATTACCTATTGGCAGCTTAAGCAAAACAGACCAGTTCAGGACACCATAAGTGTTGGAAAGGGACGGCAGAGGTGGGGGTTTCAATTGTATTTCGGTTGCAATCTGAAACCAACTGAAACCTTATTTTAAGTTTACTATTTTTATTGTCTTCATCTTTCTGCTAGGGATGATAGGTGTTCCCACTCCCTTCTTTGCATTCATCAGATCATGTGTGTTCTCTCATCCACACAGACGAACCTCAGACTTTTCAACTTTCAAAATAAAAGACCCCACTTCATCTCACCCCCCATTCACCACTCTATTTCCTCTCATGTTGTCTGTGCACTGAGAACATCATGAAAGACGCAAACACATAAGAAAGAGACGAACGCACAACCTGCATGGAACAGCACATCCCACCCCCCAACCCCCCCCCCTCCGACACTTCCAAACAAAAAGTTGTCTCTAATGTAATGTGGTTGAATGTCGCAGGGAATAGAAAAAGAGGATACAAAAAATAAACCAAAAAGCAGTTTCCGGGCAGCTTAATGAGTTCTGTGCCAAGTGCCAAGAGCCAAGTGACATCAGTATTCATCAGGTACCTCCCCACCCCCCCCCCCCCCCCCCTCTCTTCCTCTCCCCCCCTCCTCCTTCTCCTTCTCCTCTTCCCCTCTCATTTGGGTCAGTCGCTTCACTGTGTCGGTCTGAAGGGCGTCCACTGAAACAGAAAAGACAGAGCGAGAGAGGGGGGAGTCGGGGGGGGGGGGGGTGGGCGAGAGAGGCAGGTTACACAGCGAGAGAGACCGCGCCCGGAGGTGTAATAGACACTAGTCGTATCAGTAGCTCACCTCACTATGATCACCAATCATTACCTCGCTCTCCCTACCTCTCTGTCTTTATCTGCTTTTATGTTCCGCTCCCTCTCCTCTCTCTCCCATGTCCTCTTGCTCTACTTCCCTGCTATTCCAGTTTAGTGTCTCTCACTATTTCCCTCTCTCGCACTCTCTCTCTCTCGCCCCCTCTCTCAATGTGGCAGTTTTGGTAATTGCCGTCCCTTCGGATTGGCTGCTAACTTTACTGTCTCGACAAAGTAAAAAAACGTTGCACGTTGTGTGTGTGTGTGTGTGTGTGTCCAGGTCCGTTCAGCAGTGCTGCGAGCAGTGAGGCAGCCCTGGAGCAGATCCAGGACCTCCGGGCTCAGCTGGAGAGCCAGAAGGAGGAGGAGGGGACCCTCCGCCACGGCCTCAACATCTTCAAGATCGTACAGCCCCCTTCCAAAGACCTCCAGGCGCTGGAGAAGGTCTCTCTCTCACATTAAGCTCCATGATCTGTAATTCTGTTATCGATGTTGGAAATAATTGCATTCAATGTAATAGGATCTTTACTTGTTAACTATGAGCTATTGTTTCACATTTACAGACTTAATAACTATATCGTTCATAAATCTATCAAGGAACCTCTCCCCCCCCCCCCTCACCTCGGTATGGGGGTCTCTAGATCTTGTCGGCTGGGCTAGTCACGATGCGTACAGAAATGAAAACCATTAGTGTGGAAGTGATGAACGAGTGGAAACAGTGACGGGCCGTGTGAAAACGATATAGTGTAAATACATAGCAGGGGATATTTAGTATAGGCAGGTCCTGTTGAGGTCACGTAGGGGTCGAGGTGATGGTAATGGTGAGTGACTATCCTCAGCGTGCACGGCAGCTCCAAGGTAGGACGGATATGGAATTGAATTGTCCATCCAAAGACAGAGAAAATTGTCCTTGGCCTCACCTCTGGACACACTGCAAGCAAACCAGGTCACACACGATCCCCATAAAATCCCCCCGGGTGAAGTTCTATCTCCGCAGAGGCCGGCCGTGTTAACATTGTCTAACTTAATTTCGCTCAGGATAAATTAACTTTCCGTAAGCCCGGCGTTCGGCACGCTGCGTTGTGAGGGACGCCACGCAGAGGAAGGCCCTCGACGATCAGCAGGGAGAGCCGCGATTACAATCCTCTGGTATAGCCTGAGCCGTTCCTATGGGCTGCACTTATCTGTCTTCCACGTGTCCTTGGCAGATGTGTAGCCAGTGTGTTGTCTCACCATATGTTACACAAGGGGAAGAGTGTGTTTTTGTGGCCCCCCCCCCCCCCTCAGTGTAGCCGCAGCACCCTCAGTTCCTGTTGTTAATTCGTTCCTTCGAACGCCACAAAGCCATTGAAGGGTCACAACTTTCTCTCTCGCTTTCCATCGCGCTCACAAACACACACAAACACCTTAGAGTCGTCTCTGTATATCGTCACATTCTAAGTGCCTTAAGAATGTCCACTGCCTATCTCTTTAAAATGCGTGTTGTAAAGAATATTAACTTTGCTTCCTTTATTTTTCTTATTCGACACTTTTATTCATGACTGAGTTTTTTCATGACTGAGTTTTTTCATGCCATTCCACCATTGGCATATTACCTCCACCTTACAGGGTTTAACAAACATTGGAAGTTTGCATACATTTTTTTGTAAGTCATCAATAAATTGTTGTGGAAAAGACCTTAAAAAAAGAACAGACCAAGCGTACACAATAGTTATGCACTTTTCTACAGTATCTAGTTTGTGGACTAGCTTTGACTGGGGGGGTTGGTATTTGTTGTGTGTAGCAGTGTGTGACTTATCAAAGGATACATAAATGTATTATCCAAGGGTTTGCAAGGATTATATTTATGATGTCAATGCTGGCCTTGCAGCGGTGTGTTTTGTTTGTGTGTTTTTATGTTTGTGATCAGGTTTGTGTGTGACGGTTGTTTGCTTGTGAGTATGCGTATTTGTTAGTGAGTGTGTCTGTGTGTTTATTAGTGTGTATGTGTGTCTGTGATTGTCTCTGTGTGCGGGTATGCACGTCTGTGCATGTGCAGTTGTTGCAGTGTATGTTCACCTCCATGTGTGTGTGTGAGCGTCTTCACATCATTTACATTGAGTCATCAGCAGACACTGTTATCCCACGCGACTTGACGAATCAATCAAATCAGACTTTAGATGAGTCATCTAAAGCCTGATGACAGTCAGACTCAGATTTGGGTGAACGGTTCAACTAATGATTTAGTTGGAAGCCGGGATCTGTAAGCGCATAATTGGTAAACACAAGTTAGGCCGTAGTTAACAGTAAAAAAGAGTCTGAAAAGTTTTTAAATCCCCACTTTGCAGACTTGCAACTGAAGTAACACACTTATTAAAATCCTTCTTCTAGGAAAATTAAAATCTTCTACTTGCGCAAATCAGTTTCTCTTTGGCAGAATATCTCCATAACCAAACCGGAAAGAAGGGTTTCCGGCCCGGGCTTGGTGCCGTCTCCTCCGATAGGTTCTGTTTCTTC
This sequence comes from Micromesistius poutassou, assembly GCF_964030765.1. Taxonomy (NCBI): domain Eukaryota; kingdom Metazoa; phylum Chordata; class Actinopteri; order Gadiformes; family Gadidae; genus Micromesistius; species Micromesistius poutassou. The sequence continues at coordinate 10,574,250 of NC_140293.1, read as the reverse complement.
AATCCGTGTATTTTTGTATCTCCTCTTCCGCCAGGACCTGGACTCCCTGCAGCAGGTGTGGGAAGCCAGCCAGCAGTGGAGCTCCAACTGGAAGCAGTGGAAGACGGGAGCCTTCCTCTCCCTGCAGACCGAGACCATGGATAGCACCGCCCAGGACATGTTCAAACACGTCACTCAGCTCAGCAGGGAACTCAAGGTCAGCCCACACACACACACACACACACACACACACACATAAACCTTGGGATCCTAAGTATGGATCAACTGGCTTTACCTTGCGCCAGGATACCTGCAGTAGGCAGCAGACATTAGGGAATCAAACCCAGTTCCTTGTGACAGGGAGTGGCCACTACATTGTCCCAATATGATCAATATCTTTACCAAACGTTGTGCTAATTTATATGCATGGATAAAAAAAAAAACATACACCCAAACCCCCCACCACCAAGAGACCTTAACTAACGTTGTGTCCACAGGACAAGAAGTGGGACATAGTGGACAGTACCAGGAACAGCATTGAGCAGTTCAAGAGGACCATCCCTCTCATCACGGAGCTGAGGACCCCTGCCCTGAGAGACAGGTGCTGTACCCCCCCCCCCCCCCCCCCCCACGTTGACGCCCCCACGGCTGCTGATTCACCTGGAGCAGGGCTTCTGGTTCTAGAAGCAGGCGTTAAGCCTCTTTCGTTTTCTAATGATTTGGTGATTAATAACAGGCATTTGTTCTACAGATAATATATGACTCTTTTTTTTCAACAATTACAATTGTCACATTTTCTGAAATAGGTGCATTTCATTGCACTATTCGGTGAGCATGCTAATGCTAGCAAGAGTATTGAACCGGCACGCCAAGTTTCAAGTCCCTGGGTCACTTTGAAGCAGACTGATTGAGCGAATAATGAGGCTAAAGGTTTTCTTTGATTGTGAGTTATAGTGTCACCCCGTCGTCAAAACGGTACTTTACCTTTTGGGGACTGAGTTATTAATTTTTGGAATGGTTGAAGTCAGCGTAGAGTTTTAGAGAGTTTTTTCCCCATTAACTGAAGAATAGCCCGGTGATCACCTACAACAGTAGTGATTTGAACACTGTGCCGCCGTCATCTTTTTAGCAATCGACACAAAACTTTCCACATTAACTAAAGGGGATGTCCTTGATGGGTTAGTATGTCACACTCTGGATCTCTGCGGTACTCTGAAGTGGACTTGTGATTGATTGAATAATTACAGCTAATTTGCATAATCATATTTGCACATAACTCTGGCATATTTAAGAGAAATGTCGAAATAAAGGTAATGTTACGAAGGTTGAGCATTATCAAGGAGCATGTTTTCACAAGATTTTGGGTCATTTGGTTTTCTTTTTTCGAGATTTTTTCAAGGTTTTCCAAACTTGAAAGGTACAGCAGTATCAAGAAGAGTCCTTGAAGCAAAAATATTAAACATGTCAAATGAGGCCCAAAATACCAAGTTTCAGAATGTTTGGGCAGACAGTGCTGGGGGTGTGGTCGTTGTGGTCACTGTGACCACAGGGGCGCTATCACTTGTGATCAGACCACAACGACCAGAGACCTCCTGATCTGTGTATTTAATTTGACCACTACCACCTTACCACTATTCACTTTCAATATTAAATAATAATGTTAGAAAAACTATATTTGAATAAAGTGTTGACTGTTTGCTTTCTGAAAGTAGACGTGCAATGCACTGATATATACCCGAGTTTTGGTAATAGTTTGGTGTTCATCCCTCCAAAACTAGAGGAGAAGATAACTACCCCAAATTAGGCGGAAGAATGATAAAAAGACACGGGGTAACAATAGTGTGGCTTGCTTTGCAGCCACACCAGTAATCATTTAGAAAAAATAAGAAAATGAATACAAAACGTCACATTTAGGAAATAGTCTCGATATTTATCTGTTTGAGAGAAAAAGAAACCACTCTGCCACCTCATTGGTAGTTAGAGTAGCCGCTGGGGGTGTGAACAGAGACGGAGCTGTTTGGGGTTAACCCTGTTAACCGTGAAGTAATGAGTGTGTGTGCGCGCGTGTCTGGTGGGTTAATGTGAAGTGTGGCTAAGGTACCCGGGTCTCCGAGGGGGTCGTGTAGTCGGAGGGGCGTCGCTGTGATTAAAACACGCGGGAGAAGAGCCAGAGGGTGACGGCTGGCACAGATTTCACAGCTCCGCCCACTCTCTCTCTCTCTCTCTCTCTATATATCTCCGTATCGCTCACTCTCTCCCCCGCTCTGCCGGCTGTCAGTTATGCCAGTCAGCGCCGCTAATGATCCTCCCTTTCACCCGTCACTCGAGGAGTGCAGCGACACATATGTTGCACAGCAGACATCTCAGTTACCATATAGGCGGTCAGAGCTGAGGACCCAGTTATACACACACACACACACACACACACACACACACACACACACACACAATGGTGATGATGAGGTTGCTGATGCTGATGATGCTGATGATGATGATGATGATGATGTTGTGGACCTGTTCTTCTGGGTTGTGTTCTGCAGGCACTGGAAGGAGATCCACGTGGAGCTGCAGTGCTCTGTGGACCACACCAGCCCAGAGTTCACCCTGGAGAAGATGGTGTCCCTGGGCCTGGACCAGCACGCCGACAAGATCTCTGAAATCTGTGGAGCCGCCTGCAAGGAGCTCTCCATCGAACAGGTCCTCCCTCGCTCTCTGCTTATCCCTCTCTCGGTTTTGAATTTATTTCTCTCTCTCTCTCTCTCTCTCTCTCTCTCTCTCTCTCGCTCTCTCTCTCTCTCTTTGTGTTTCTTTCTCTTTATTATTTTTCTCTCTATTCCTTTCTCTTATCTACCTGTCTCTCGTTCTCCCTCGCTATTTCTCTGTTTCTCTATCACTGTTTTTCTCGCTCTCTGGATTCAATTAATTAAAGTTGAATTAATTGCCATGGAAATAAACGCTCACCATGCCAAAGCAAATGAGAATATAAATGACTTTATACATTTAACATTTAATTTATAGCACTATAAATTAAACAAAAAGATATACATCAAATAAAAAACAAAACAATTATATACTGAAATTTAAAAAAGACACAGAAACAGTTTTGGTAGTTCTCTCTGCGTTGTCAGCCATGAAAACAAGCGGGAGACAGCTGTTGCAATGCGGATCAATGCGGTGCTGAGCCATACCAGCTGCCTGCTACTCGCCCTATTTTCCTCTGCCTTATGCATTTCCTTTCTGTACCTGCAGAGACAGGGCGTGTGGAGCCTTCCTCCCCCCCCCCCCCCCTCTTCTTTGAGGTTTTTCATGCCGTTCTCCAGAGACATTATCCTCTTCCTCTCTTCACCTCCTCCTCCACCCTTGGCACTGCGCCTCCCCCCCCCCCCCCCTTCCCGCCTTCTCCTCCCAGAACGTCACCAGCTTCCACCAGCGTCACCAGCTTCCATCAACACACAGGTTTTTCTTACGACCCCTTGGCATGTCTTTCGGTGCAGTGCCTCTCTCTCTCTCTCCCTCTCTGTCTCTTTCTTTTACTGTCTCTCTGTCTCTCTCTCTCTCTCTCTCTCTCCTTCGCTG
>NC_140293.1:10560695-10565695 GCF_964030765.1 Micromesistius poutassou | reverse complement strand
GGTCATTTATAGACGCTCTTTAATAATCCCCTGAAAACATCTACCAGCGTGACGGAGGAGACGGAGGACGTGTGTCTGACGTGTTACTAAAATAATCGCCCACTAACAGAGCCAGCGCCGCGCGTAGCACCCTGTAGAGGCGGGTGATATTGAAAGCGGTAGCGAGTTGTAGGAATCGAATGAGCGTAAGACAGGGAGGCAGAGAAGAAGCGGGAGCATGAAAAGAAGCTTACTAATGGTTTCCTGTCCCTTTTGTGTATCGCTCGCCCCTCCCTCGCTGTTTTTTTTTTTTGGAGAGAGGTTTAGAGTTGGCACCATGGCTCTCACTTTCTCTCTCGCTCTCTACCGTCTATGTTTCTATCCCTTTCTCTCTCTCGCTCTACCTCATCGTCTCACTCGTCAGTCTCTTATCGGCTCTCTTTCTGTCCTCTCAGTCTCTTATTGCTTTGTGTAGACTCTCTCTCTCTCTGTACTAAATCACATTTTGTGCAAAAGAAAGGAGAGTAGAAATTATTTCCATTATTTCCTATCCCCATTTCGCCTTCGAATTTGCTCTCAAACACAACACAACACCAGCCTCCCTCTCTCTCTCTCTCTCCCTCTCTCTCTCTCTCTTCCATCGACAGAAATAGGCAAACAGAAGTGAAAAGTCGATACTAGAGAGAGCGGGGGAGAGATGGAGAGAGAGAGAGAGAGAGAGAGAGAGAGGGTGTATGGGAGTGACAGGGGAGGATGGAGAGGAAGAGAGGGAAGAGTGAGAGGGAAAAGAGAGAGAGAGAGAGAGAGACAGTGGAGGGAAGACACACACAAACAGGGACACCTCCGTTTACTGCAAAGAAACAGGGTGGGAAGGATCCTCGTCGATATCTCCATCTCCGCTCTCGGGTTGACGCGAGAGGCTCCCGGAGCCTCTTGGTTCTCTCGCAGGGTGCCACCCCAGCGGGGGGGGGGGACTGAAGCAATTCCAAATGATTGTGTCTTTCAATAACGGATGGCTAGCGTCTGGGCCCGGCTGGGGTGATTAATGGTGATACCAGGGACGATATGAGTACGACACGCAGGAAGACATCCCACACACACACACACACACACACACACACACACACACACACACACCGGCCGGGGATCATCTGTGTGTGTATGTGTATGTGTGTGTTCCCTGTCCATACAGTAAGTAATGGGGATTATTGAAGCGACTAAAGAATCATTGCTCCTTGCTGGGTTCAGCAATGAAGGGTATTTGTGTGTGTGTGTGTGTGTGTGTGTGTGTGTGTGTGTGTGTGTGTGTGTGTGTGTATGTTTGGGGCTTCCTGTAGGTCTGTAAGCAGAAGTGTGAGCCACCACACAGCTGCATCCCTGGCTAGCCTTTTTACAATAACGGCGGGCACAAATCACCTGAAATTACCTCGCTCAGCCGGAGCCATTCATCCCTCACTGTCCCTCGCCTTGGCTGTCTCTCTCACTCACACACACACACACACACACATACACACACTAACTCTGTCTTTATGAAGACAAATCCCTGTGACCACTCTTACGCTGTTTGTGATGAAATCCGCAATCACGCCGGCTCAAAAACACAACACGTTTTTTTTGTTGTTGTTCGTACAGGGTTTGTGTGACACACCCACAAGCGTATTTTTTTTTTTTTGTGTTGCCTGCCATTGTGCTCCGTAAACATACACTTACCCACTCTCACACACTCACACACACACTCTCCGCGGCGTCTTCCTTTTCGCTGTGCCCGGGAACCCGCGTGTGCATGCATGCGCTCTATCTTCCCGTCTAATCTGTTCTCCAACTGCACTCCAAATGACTCCCCGGGGAACCATCGCTGACAAAACAATCGCCTGGCATGTTCGCTCATGTACCCACACACACATGGGGAAATGGTGGCGGCAGGACGTGCGCACGCACACACACACACCTCTGTCTCTCTCGCTCTCTCTGTTTCTCTTTTTGATGCCTAGTCCCCGATGAGCTTGATAGCTGGTTGTAATAGTCGTTGTGAGAAGCAGCATCGCCCCATCTCCTTTATTGCATCAGCTGCTCTGCTTTCTGACTGTCTGTCCCTGTGTGTGTCTGTCTCTCTCTGTCTGTCTGTCTGTCTGTCTGTCAGTCTGTCTTACCATTGATCCATCTTCATGGATGTCTGTCGGTCTGTCTCTTTCTACCTGTATGTCATATCATCCATCTGTCTGTCTATCCATCTGTGTCTGTCTATCCACCTGTCCGTGTGTATGTCTCTCTTTAACCCCGAACACGTCTGACCATCTATTTACTGTTTGTCAATCCGACCCGTCTGTTCCCCTGTCCGTCTGCCTTCCTGTCTCTCCAGTCGGTCCTAATGTGACTCCTTCTCTGTCTCCTTCTCTGCATGAGAGGCAGGGTACGTGGTGAGGGCACGCTGGGAAAACAGGAAGTAGAACCTATAACTTTAACCAAGGCTGTGGCTGTCTGCTGAATTATGGCCATTGATTTGTGTCTTTATTATATCTTCAGCAGTGGCTGTTCCTCGCTCACCGGGAACGCCAGCCCCACGGTGCACTGTAGCTCAATACTGCCATCCAGTGGTCACCTTCGGTATCGCCCCCCCCCCCCCCAAGACTCTCGCTTTCTCTCTTTCTCTTTCTCTCTCGTGCGCTCTCTCTCTCTCTCTCTCTCTCTCAGATACTCTCTCCATATCACTCTTTCTCCCTCTCTCCCTCGGAACAGGCTCTGGTTTCATGGTCCCCCACAACACCACCTTGAAATCGGTGTGTCTTCCCATGACGAGGGGCGTTCTGTGGCAAACTAACAGTCTATGGGCACAGCCTTACGAGTCCATTTCCCCATCCGTGGCTCTACATGGATCCACGAAGCTGAGCCAGGAAAGCAGCCCCATAAACAGCAGGTCTCTTGAATTAAGCTTGAAAGTAGCTCAAACCCTAACCGCTCCCGTGTGATTGCACTTTACAGTAGGTACTCTTAATCTCTCACTCTCTCCTTCCCGCCCTCTCTCGTCCCAAGCTATGGCTCGGGGCAACAGCAAGGGGGAAAGAGAGAGATGAATAGGGCAGAAATGCAGCCGGCCATCTGCTGCACATTAGAATAAGTCCTGGGGCCTGGCTCAATGAGAGGCCCTGGCCGCTGATTGTACAGTGAGTAGGTAGGCTGTAGTAGTCCAACGCTGGCCCCTACAGTCAACACACAGGGGAGGAAGCCCGTTCGGACGAACCCCCCTCCCAAATGTTCCTGATTTGTGGAGGATTGTAAAAGGTAGAAGGGATTGCATAGTCTAAAACACAAACAAAACATTTACATTCTGTTCACTATTTGTATATGCTAGTTCTACACATATGTGTCTGCACAATATGTGGTTTTTTTTTCACACACATTTTTTACGTTTTGCGATGGTGGTGGGCCAGGGGGTTTGGATGAGGGCACCACCAGCGTGACGACTCTGAGCCAATTGGAAGCAGCCGCGCGGCGGCTAATGCAAAGCATGCCGCGGCTACCAAACAAAACTCGGCAACCGCGATGGTAGAAAAGATGGCTATCTCTGGAGCTAACGCAGGCCCTCCTCGCAAGCAACGGACCAGCTGCCAAGCGCCCGGGGAATGACAAGAAACAAAATAATAATAATAGTACAACAAAGCTAACCGGAGAAAGACCCAGAGGCCCGATATCCATCTCTCCTGCCTTCATCACACTTGGCCGGGCGACAGACAACGTAAACAAACAACTCACGCAGAGCGACGCTAACACTTTCTCCCGCCATTTGATTGCCGAGTGAACATATAACACAAAACAACATCACATAAACAGGCTAAAGCCCAGCAACGTGCCATCCCAGAGGTCCCACGTCAAATCCATTGTTTCCCTGTGTGTTTTTTTTCTTCTGCCAGGGTAGCTCTCTGCGCTGCGTAGGCAACGACTTGGAAAACAAACAAAACAAAAATATAAGAAATGGCACGTTTCCGTATGACCGGAGCATCACCCTGAACAAACAAACATGACATGACATTATTTCTTTCTTTTTCCTTTTTGCTTGATTTGGTTAACCTCCCCAGCCATTGACACGATTATACACACACGCACACACACACACACACACACACACACACACACATACGCACACACACACACACACAAATAGGGTCTGAGCGCATGGATGTCACAGGCATTACAACTGGATCCACTCATTGGCAAGGAGCTCTGGTCCAAGGAGGGGAGGTAGAGGGAGTGAGGGGCCAGGGTGGGGGGGGGGGTTGAATACAGTTCTGGAAGGCCCCGCAGGTCACACACTTACAGAAAGGCACAGGGGCATACCCTACCCAAACATGGGTTACACACACACACACACACACACACACACACTTATCACACACAAACGCACGCGAGCACACACACACACACACACAGTCATCTCACACACACACACACACACAGTGCGCTCCACGGAACATACATTCTCATATATCGCAGATGCTGTCAAATGCTCTCATAGCCCTCGGAGGCATAGCGCACCGATACATCCAGTGGTGTAAACACGGCGCGGCCGCGTGGACATGGTCCTAATTATCCTCCGCATTTTTCTCCTGATTTCTAACCGGGGCCAGACTGGCAACTCCTTGAGAAACGGGGAAGGGTTTTTTTTTCGTTGGAACAATTGCGTGTTTGTGCATTTCATTCGCTGCTCTGTAGCCCGCTGTCTTTCGGCTGGGAGCTGCACACTGCGTTCGACATTTATCCACTCTCACTCGTTTTCCTTTTAGAAGTGTGTAGTGTGGGTGTTTGTGTACTGCGCGTGTCGGTAATGTGTGTGTGTGTGTGTTTGTCTGTTTGTGTGTTTGTGTAATGGGTGTGAGTGAGTGGATGGCCTAGCAGTGTTTTGTTATTTGCTCGTATCTCACCTGTTCTTTGTGCCGCAAGAAACCCTCCAGAGGCATCAGCACACGGTGCACACGTGCCCTCGGGCGCACACACACACACACACACACACACACACACACACACAC